>NC_056751.1:761463401-761478401 GCF_019279795.1 Protopterus annectens
TGTGTGTGTGTCCCCGTGTATGTGTTCATGTGTGCACACGCGCGTGTGTGTCTGTGTGTGTGTCCCCGTTTGTGTGTGCATGTGTGCGCGCCCATGTGTGTGTGTGTGTGTGTGTGTGTGTGTGTGTGTGTGTGTGTGTGTGTGTGTGTGTGCATCCGTGAGTGCATGTGTGCGCACGTGTGTGTGTGTGCACTTGTGTGTCCATGTGTGTGTGTGTGTGTCTGTGTGTGTGTGTGTGTGTGTGTGTGTGTGTGTGTGTGTGTGTGCAAGTGTCTGTGGTTGGTGTGTGTGTGTGTGTGTGTGTGTGTGTGTGTGTGTGTCTGTGTGTGTGTGTCCATATATGTATGTGTGTGTGTGTGTGTGTGTGTGTGTGTGTGTGTGTGTGTGAATGTGTGTGTGTTTGTGTGCACGTGCCCATGTGCATGTGCGTCTGCATGTTCGTGTGTATGTGTGTGTGTGTGTGTGTGTGTGTGTGTGTGTGTGTGTGTGTGTGTGTGTATGTGGGTGTGTGTGTGTGTGTGTGTGTGTGTGTGTGTGTGTATGTGTGTGTGTGTGTGTGTGTGTGTGTGTATGTGTGTGTGGGCACGTGTGTGCATGTGTGTGTGCGTGTGCATTTGCGCATGTCCATGTGCGTGTATGTGTGTGTGTGTGTGTGTGTGTGTGTGTGTGTGTGTGTGTGTGTGTGTGTTATATACATATATGTGGATATATTCATAACAGTGAACCATTAATTAATGAACCATAGCTCATCAACTACATTTTATCAAAACATGACCCAGCAAAAGTTGTCAAAAGGGTTTTACATGGTTTCTGCAGAGATCCAAGTTCAACACTTTCCTGCTCCACCTCTGAAATGGAATTTAACATGATTCAGATTTCAATCATATGTATACAATTGGTTGTTAGTAGCTGAACCATGATTACGTGATCACATTGACTCGACAGTAATAGCCGCTGAGGACATTTGACCCTTCCTTGTTATTAAAGATGTTGCTTGGTATTGCATCATGACAGCTGTCTTCCTTTTTGAAATTCTGCACCAGAGTCAATTGTTTTTATTTCTTGTGGATATACTGTTTATATTCCATGGTTATAAAGTCCTCTCTTGTCTTGACTTGTATCCCTCCTGGGTGCACCTGTAACTTTGCAGCTTTTCATGCATTTGTTGTGGTCTGCCTGTCCTGGACTGCCTTCCAACTCTATGTGCTTTAATCTCTTTACTGTATGGTGCCGCCACCAAAGTTACTTTCTATCAAGTAATTCACAAAGAGACAATTGGGGGGGGGTATATGTATATCTCCCAAATATGCAACAGAGTCTAGAAAATTTTGAATTTTTGCCTGGAAGTGTTTACATAGGTACTTTTGTATCCAAAGTAGACTTCAGATAAATGTTGAAGGTGCGACTGGCAAGAAAGACGTGCTGGGAACATATATTTTGGGTGTGTAATGAGCTGGCTGACTTTAGGGATTCTGTGTGAACCACTGTTTTGGAGATGCTGGGTGAGGGGATTGGATTGATTGGGGAGATGAATTTTTTGAGCTATGATACAGAATCAGAATTGCCTAGACATAGTACATCCTTGTTGAGTCTAATTATGGTGGCTGCCAAAAAGCAATTACTATAAAATAGAAATCAAAGTCTAAACAAACTGTACTAGAAGTAGTGAATATAGTAAGAGAGATAAAACAACTGGAAGTGGGATCTTTAGAAAAGGGATGGTACAAACTACATAGAAAGAAAATGAGAATTGTGTGAACAATATATGCAGAGAAGGAATGAGGTTTAAGAGGCAAGATTTGAATAAACCAAATAATACTTAACTGGCAATGACTGGATAGATTATAAGTGATGTATAATGTTTGCAACTGCAGTTGTTTCAATGGTGCTTGTGATGTATAATATTTGCAACTAAACTGGTGTCAGTGTTTTTTTGTTTTTTCATTTATATAAATGTAAGATTCCTTATGTCATACATGATAAGGTGTTTATTGGGAAAAAAGTTACTTTTTGCCTTTCATTCATAAGAGCAACAAAGTCCTGGCCCTCTAACCCCCACCTCTACATCAGACTGTGAGTATGTACCTTTAAGAAGCACTTCTAGATGTAGCACATGCAGACAGCTGTGCCATTTTGAGAGAACATAGTTTCAACATGTATGAGTGTGGTAGTCAGTCTGTTTATAAATTTATTTAAGTTTAAGTTACAAAGTATCGTTTCAGTTGTGTTTGTGTACAATAAAGCTGCTTGAACAGAACCCATGAATGTTTGTCTGTTTTATCCTGACCAGATGAGCAACATGGTGTCAGAAGTGGGATTAAGAGAGCTACTTCTATGAGCCAAGAGGTGCAGAGTTGAAGGTGAAAGCAGACTAAGCAGGTTGAGTGAAATGGACCACAGACAAACAAAAATGGCCAGAAATGAGCTTAAGGTAAAGAAAATTGCACAAATGATTTACTGGTTAAAGAAAACGAAATGGTGCATCTATAAGGCATAAAATGCATTATTAATTAAACAAAATGTTTGAAACCACGATAATTGATAAAGCTAGCAAAACTATTCATAAGGGGCTCAGAATTGTCTTTGGTTTGCATACTGAGCATGTTTTAAGTAAAATGGGCACAAGAAAAGTATACTGAGCATAATAAGAGATTAAATGGACATAACCAGTACAATAATAAAGCAAATTGAGCTTAAATAGCAAGGCAACTGCATGTTTTTCAGTAAATGACCATGTTTGGGCAAAAAATAATATTTTGCATTAACCAAAGTCAGTCAAAGCATAACTAGAGTTGTTTGAAGTATCTCAGAGTGTGCAAAGTGTTTGCAGAGTGTGTACTTTATTACAGTGTAATTATTTCAAAGAGTTTGTAGTGTACAAAGTACAGTTACATTGCAAAGTGCAGTCAAATTACAGCCATTTCGAAAAGTTTCTTGTGCTGTGTATATTTATTTGCATAGTGCCTCAATTTCAGAGCATTTCTTACACTGTGCAGAGTTATTTCACAAATTACAGCCATTTCGAAAAGTTTCTTGTGCTGTGTATATTTATTTGCATAGTGCCTCCATTTCAGAGCGTTTCTTACACTGTGCAGAGTTATTTCACAAATTACAGCCATTTCGAAAAGTTTCTTGTGCTGTGTATATTTATTTGCATAGTGCCTCCATTTCGGAGCGTTTCTTACACTGTGCAGAGTTATTTCACAAAGTACAGCCATTTTGAAAGGTTCGTGTGGTGTGTACAGTTTATTTGCAAAGCACATTCATCTTGAAGTGTTTCTTAATCTGAGCTTTTTCATTGTGTACAGTTTATTTGCAAAGTAAAGTCATTTTTAAGTATTTTTGTACACTGATAAGGAGTGGTTTCTTAAAATACAGTGATTTCAGAATGTTCTTGTGCTACAGAGACTTATTTGGCAAAGTCCAGTTATTTCAAAGAGTTTGTTGTGCTGTTGGGCATAATTACAAATACTGGCATAAAGTTCTGGCATATATATATATATATTCATGTAATTTCAAGCACCTTCACTAGTGTGTGCTGATATGGCGGAGGCATTTCACAGACCAAGTCCACTTGTGTTTGATCATAATATAGCAGATAATTGAAGAGTATTCAAGCAGGAATACAATATTTCCATACAAGCAGCTTTTTCCTGACAAAGATGCATGTACATAGGGCATTCATTTTGCTTAACCTAGCTGTGTCAGAAGCCATTAAAAGAGAATGTTCATTTGTGTATACACCAGAAGTACATGCAGGAAAAGGGAAAAACTGTCATATTCAGGTACTGGCTGAATCATGGGAAGATCCTGAGTACTTAAAATGTAAATTTGGAGAAATGTGAAACTCCCAGATAAATGTTACATTAGAGAGGCACTTATTTTATACAAGAGATAGAAAGAACATGGCAGTAGCAACCATTGTAAGTGTGACAGGGAGGACCCAGAGCTTTCTTGCAAGTTGTAAGACTAGCTCAGTAAAAAGGGCATGCTCAGTACAGTATAAGGGTGAGTCAGTAAAACCCAAGTCAAGTCTTATTGTTAACTGTTGTAACTGTGGTGCCAACCATGATTCTAAAAGAGAGAAGTGCTTAGCAGTTGGTCAGCAATGCCACAAGTGTAAAAAAATGGAATCATTTTCAAAAGTTTTGTAAATCAAACAAGCCTAATTTATTTATTAAGAAAGGTCACTTAAAAAGCAAGTTGATTATATACAGAGCTGAAATCCAACTTTCTATGTAGATGGTGTATCAGTGGTCGGTGAAAAGGTTAATGCAATAAATTTATTGGCAAAGAATGAATTATTTTCTACTATCAATGGTAAATCCACAGACCTCAAATTAGACACTGTTTCAAAGTGTAATGTAATGTCAGCAGACACATTTGCTAAAGTGAGGGCTAGTGAGCAACTTAATTTAGGCAATTGTGAGATGCTTGTTGCTTATGCAGGTGAAGAGATTCAAACCAAAGGCTCAGTAGTGCTTTCATGCTATTTGGCTGGGAACAGTTACAGCTTGCAATTGTATGTAGTCCAAAGACTTGTGCAATCATTATTAGGTCTCAGAGACAGTTTGAGAATGAAACTGCTTTCCTTTACTAAAGAAGTCCATCATGTAATCACATGTCCCAGTTCCAGCTTCACCAATACTATTTTCTCAGAGTATGATGATGTGCTCGATGACAAGACAGGCAAACTTCCAGCTGTGTACTCCATGAAAGTAAACCCAGAGGTCATTCCAGTGGTCAGACCAGCAAGAAGACTTTCAGTAGCTATGCAGGGCAAAGTCAAGGTCCAGTTAGAGAAAATGGTGCAGCAAAGTGTGATTTGTCCAGTCACAGAACCAACTAAATGGGTATCATCCATAGTAGATGCTCGTAAGAAAAATTCAGATGAAATCAGAATATGCATTGACCCAAGAGACTTGAACAAGGCATTAAAAAGACCTCATCACCCTATGCATACAGTCGAGGAGATTGCAACCCTCATGCCAAATGCCACTGTTTTTTCTGTCTTAGATGCAAACAGTTCATTTTGACAAGTAATGCTTGATAGCAAATCTTCACTACTGACTACATTCAGTGCCCCATTTGGTTGGCACAGATTCTTCAGGATGCCTTTTTGGAATAAACTCTGCCAGTGAAGTCTTTCAGCATGCAATGGGGCAATTTTTTTCAGGCTACCCATGTGCAATAATTTTTAATTTTTTAATTTAATTTAATTATTTGTTAACTGGGAAAGTCCGACTTGGAATGAGTCAATTTTCAGCAGAGGCCCGGGGAGAAACACTCCAGATGCATGTATTTGCAACATGGGAGGAAACTGGAGGAAACTCACATGAACAAAGGGAGGACATGCTGACACCTCACAGAAGGCACCCAGGTGAGAATCAAACCAGAAGACCTCTTGCTCTGAGGTGACAATGCTAACCTCTGCACCACTGCACCATCCACACATAATAGTTGATGATTTACTGGTTGGAGGTAATGGTGATGCAAAACATGACAGAAACCGCAGGAAAGTTCTGGACAGAGCACGTGAAATTAATTTAAAGCTCAATCCTCTGAACTGCAAATTCAGACTACCAGAGGTTACTTATGTAGGTCATTTGTTTACTAGTATAGGCTTACATCCAGATCCTTCCAAGAAAGCAGCCATTCTTGAGATGCTATCTCCAATGTCTAAGCTTTACAGCATTTTCTTGGTATGGTTAACTATATGGGCAAAGTTATTCCTGACTTTAGTGAGTTATCAGTACCCTTAAGAGAGCTGACATGCAAAAATGTTGCCTGGTCATAGTTAGAACAGCACCAGAGAGCATCTGATAACCTCAAACAGCAAATTGCTAACCCGCCTGTATTAAGGTACTATGATGTCCGCAAACCAGCAGTTCTTTACTGTGATGCTTCAAAGTTCGGTCTTGGTGCAGTTATTCTTCAAGAGGGCAGACCTGTTACCTGTGCATCTAGAACTCTTACCCAAACTGAGATGCAGTATGTTGAAATTGAGAAGGGACTTTTGGCAATTGTGTTCGCATGCTTTAAGTTCCATGATTATATTTATGACCCAACAATCCAGATAGAAACTGGCTATCAGCCTCTAGTTGCTATTTTAAAGAAATTGCAAAAGTATAATTTCAAAATGGTCTATATGAAGGGTAAACTTCTTTATCTGGTGGATACCTTGTCCATATCACCCAGAAATACCATGGAACAGTTTGATGCAGAGAATTTTGACTTTTATGTCATGGAAATGCATAATTTTTCCACCATGAAACTTGATGAGCTATGGGATCATACAAAGACTAATCCAATCTTGCAAATCTGTGCACATTTTTTCTAGTATTGACAATGCTTTATCTAAAATTAAGGAGGTTAAAACTAAGAAATTGAATAGGGATGCTACAGCCTATGGTAAAGGTTGGGCCTATCCCACACCTCCTACTGCTGTAAATTCTAAGATGAATAGAGCTTTTAATGATGGTGCAGGTGGTTCAAATAACTTTGAAAACAATGATGAAAATCTTGCTAGAAATGACAGCATTTTAGATGATGAAATGGTTACTGAGGCCTCTACTGTTAGAAGGAGTGACAGGCTTGCTAACAGACATTCCAACAACGCTAATATTAATAGTGATAATAGCCCTAATAAAGAAGGTCTGGGTACTTTTCGGGGTTTTCAGAAGAGGATGAACAACGGGGGACAACAGAATCAACCCCACCAACAACAACGCTGGAAAAAGAAGTGACAGAACAGAAGGAGGAGGTAAATGCCCCCTCGAACTGTGGGCCCTGTTCCAGTGTTGTGCTTATTAATAATGCTGAACCTTCTGTTAACAACGTGAACACTGTTAAAATATTGTGTAACAGTACCCAAGATTTTAAGGTATATAATTATTCAACATATTCACCTGACCCCTTACTAATCGACATCCTAGCTAAGGGCCTAACATTTGTACCATCATCTGGAGGTGATTTAGCTAGGAGCATCACTGATTCAAAATCTTTCACTAGGAAATTGAACCTTAATGTTCTGTTGGGGTCAAATACTGGTTTAACTAAAGACTTTAAAGTGTCCAGTATATTTAACCCTGTTTACATCCGTCTATTTTACTGTTTGAGAGAATATGTGAGAACGACTTTAGGAATTTATTCAACAATAAGGGGTCACATAAACTGGATACCTTTAATTTATCACAAACAGACAGGGAAATATTGACGGATTTAAATTTTGCAGACATACAAATTTTGAAACCTGATAAAGGGGGTGGTTTGGTTTTCATGGATAACAATGATTATATCCAACGTATGAGTTTACTATTGGATAGTGAGGCTTATGTTAAAGCTTCCTTAAATGAAGTAAATGGTGCTTACCAATGTATAAGAGGGTTTATCAGGGATTTGTTTTTGGATGGGAGAATTGATTTGGATTTATTTAATTATTTTTCCATCCCTTATCCCCTGATGCCCATTTTATTTGGATTACCTAAAATCCAGAAAAACATTGAAAACCCCCCTTTTCACCCCATCATTGATGGTAGGCAATCTGTTACGTATGCTTTTGCAAAATTTGTAGATGGTAAATTAAAGGAAGTATTAAAAAATGAAAGCTAAATACGTAAGGATTCATGGTCCTTCCTAGAAACAATTAATAAACTCCCCTTTTCGGAGGATGTGAATTTCCTGACCATCGATGTCTGTGATCTTTATACAGTCATTCCTCAGGACATTGGATGTGAGTGGGTAAAGGAATTCCTTTTGAGTCACCAGATGGAAGAGTCTAGTACTGATCTTATTATTTATTTATTAGAACTTATTTTGGAAAACAATTATTTTCTTTTCAATAAGGAATACTATTTACAGAAAACGGGTGTTACCATGGGCTCTCCATGTGAGGCCACTTTTGCTAATGTCATTATGGCCTACTGGGAGAGGCATTACTTATTCAAGGACAATATTTTCTTAGAGAGGGCCACATGGTACACCCGTTTCTTGGATGATATATTTATCCTTTGGAAGGGAGAAATTGATTCAGCTAGAATGTTCATTGAACATATCACTAAATTTACAGACTTCCTACAGTTCACATGGGAATTTCAACCTGACAGTATTTCCTATTTGGATATAGAATTGATTAAAATTGGTTCTGATAAACATTACATCTCAAAAATATTCATGAAAGCAAACTATTCAAATGCATTTTTGCATTTTTCTAGCTGCCACCCTTTTTCCCAAAGGAGAAGTATGGTCAAGGGTCAATTAGTTTGGGCGGCTAGAATGACCACCTTAGAGAAAGACTTCTTAGACGAATGTAATCTCTTGAGGGGGATATTTTTAAAGTGTGGTTACCCTAGGTCTTCAGTGGATGACCTTATTAATGAAGTACACAAGAAATGCCTAATGGGTTTCTTTAAACCATTATCTTCCATGGAAGAGCTAAGCGAGGAGTTGAATGATGGTGACCACTTGAATATGAGTATTAGTCCCCCACAAGTTGGTGAGTTTGAACAATTTGGAGATGTATTAATAAATGAAAGTATTAAAATTACTTTTATTACTACATTTTCTGTAGATGCATATTTGGTAAAATCAATTATTAACAAAAACTGGTGCTTCCTTGTGGATGACAACCTTACTAAAAATAATGTAAGTGGGTTAACTCAATTTGTATTTAGGAGAGGTAGGAATTTAAAAATGTTGCTTGAAAGGGGTCCACCAAATGTATATGGCCCCCATTGTGGAATGTCCAAATGTGAGTGGTGCAGATGGTGTAAATATATAAAAGTCACTAATCATGTTGTTATTGGAAACACAACAGTCCCTATTAGGGGTAAATTCAATTGCAATACCAAAGGAGTCATATACTTGGGTTTATGTAGTTGCTGTCCGGCTTTTTATGTGGGTCGTACTGAGAGGCCACTAAAAAGCAGGATTTACGAGCATGTTTATGCAATTGGGAAATTGAACCTGAGTAATGCTCTTGCCAGACACATTAAGTCTCACCCCTCACATGAATTTAGATTTTTCGTATTGGAGAAAGTTTTGGACAATGAAAGGGGAGGTCCAAGTGACTTGAAATTAGATGAGAAAGAATTGATTTGGCAAGTGAAA
Source organism: Protopterus annectens (assembly GCF_019279795.1). Classification (NCBI taxonomy): domain Eukaryota; kingdom Metazoa; phylum Chordata; order Ceratodontiformes; family Protopteridae; genus Protopterus; species Protopterus annectens. The sequence continues at coordinate 761,472,510 of NC_056751.1, forward strand.
TTGAATGCAGTCACAGCCCCAGGCTTAAATGATGCTGTTTCTTTTAAGAGTATTTTAAAACTGAGGGCTCTGACAAGATAACATAATGTTTTTATATAAATGTATGGTTATTTCTTTGTTATTAAGATTTATTTAAGTAATATATATGTACTGTTAGGGTTATAAATCTATTCTATTTTATGAATGTGTTAACACGTTGGGTATGTGGGTTTTTTAAATGGAGGCTTGACCTACTGAATTGTATAGTGATGTCATGATATGACAGTTTATTTAAGTTGTGTATTTTTGTATTGCTACTTGTCTGAAGAAGTTTGCTGAAATAGTAAACAAAAGCACTAATCTCATTTTTGAACTTGGTGTGGTGTTTCTTTCTTTTTATCCAGTTTTTCAATTTTGCAAAAGGTCAACCACTTCATCAATGTAAGATGGCTGTCGAAGAAACCCTTTGTACCACCAGAAGTACAACCTTACTTTCCACACAGAGATGAGATGCTGATGGAAGACGGTATCATTTTCAAAGTTCCCAAAGTTATTGTTCATACTTCCTTACAACATGAATAGAGTCAGATTTTACATCATGGTCACCAAGGTTCCGATTCTACCAAAAGAAGGGCAGAGAACTAGTATTTTGACCTTTGCTAGCAAAAGACATTGATAAAGTGCTTTCTTCTTGTTCAATGTGCAACAGTACTAAGCCAGATTTGCAAAAAGAGTCACTTCAGCTAAGCCAGATTCCTAAACTACCCTGGTCAACAGTACCAAATGACATATTTGACTGGAACAATTAACATTACTTAGTGTTGGTAGACTCTTATTCGAACTGGTTTGAGATCAATTGGTTACCCAACCCAATGTCCAGTGCCTGTTATTACTAAGATGAAATGTCATTTCTCAGTCCATGGCAGTCCACACAAACTTATTTCTGACAACGGTTCTCAGTTTACCAGTAATTGTTTCAGAGATTTGATAAAGAATGGATCTTTTTCCATGTTACTAGCAGTCCTGAATAACCACAGTCAAACAGACTTAGTCAATGTGCAGTACAGAGTGCAAAGCAATTACTGGAGAAGTCTAAGTGTGACAATACTGATATCTTCTTGAATTTAATTAATCTCAGAAATATCCCCATGACAACCAACTAGGCTCGCTTGCTCAGAGACTTTTATGTAGGCAAACCAGAACAACTTTGCCTATCAATTCTAGTTTGTTGATGCCCAGTGCTAAAAACAACAGAGCAATCAAAGCCTAACTTTTTAAGAAGGATTCTTCTCAGAAGTCCAGCTATGATAAAACAAGCAGATTTCTTCATCCATTAAAATAGAAGGTGAGACAGTGAGGATGCAAATGGCAAAAGGCTTTGATGGAATTGGTCAAGTGGAAAGCAGTTTTTAGTACTTAATAAATAAGCACTTATCCAGGCATGTCTAAGGGTCAGCTCCCAGTGATTTATCCTTTCTACCTGATGAATCTGGGCATCTTGGGGCAATGCAGCAATTGCCTCATGTACACAGACAACCCTCTCCTCCTACCACCCAACACTACAACCTGTGAGAGATGCACTTATATAGCCAAACTGGAAGCAAAGCTCTCTTCACCCAAGACTGGACTAGGCAGTCAAGAGGAGAAGGTAAACACTTGCACCACACCACACTCATCACATAGTCCCTCAAAACCTACACCACCAAAACACACACATAGAAACACAAAACACACACCTACATTCATGGAGACTCTCAATAAAAACCTGCCCAAACATCAGGGACATCCAAAGCATAAATGCAAGCAAACTCCACCCCCCCCCAACACAACCCAAATGACACATAGCCCACAAACTCAGTGTGCCACTCAACCACAGCCCATAAGGCATAACAACGTACCCAACACTCTAGTCATAGGTGACTCTATAGTCAGGCACACTGATGTTCCACTCACTAGACTAAACAAGGAGAAAGTTACTGTCAGCTGCCTGTCAGGTGCCAGGATCCGCCACATAATGCATGCACTCAGGCCACTCCACAATAAGTACAAATATGACACTGTCATTGTCCATGTTGGTGTGAATGACCTGAGACGTACCTCCCTGGACTACATGAAGAGACATGGAGGAGCTCTCCGATCTTGTATCCCAGGCAGGTATGACCCTAACCCTGAGTAGCATCCTGCCATCACCCAGAATGATATCACAGTACAAGGACAAAATGATTGACTTCAACAATTGGCTAAGCTTCTGGTGTCATTCTAAGGGGATCTGGTATTTGTCTGCCTGGGACGACATGATTGACAGTCCACGATGCTTTGCCAGAGATGGCCTGCACCTGTCGCCCTTAGGATTCCGGATACTGGCTAAGACTCTTGCAACCGCTATAGTGCCTTTTTTAGGCAAGGTTCAAATGACAAATTCACCACCGTAACAGGTACAAGCAAGCAAAATCTGAGGGTAATGCTACTCAGTGCTAGAAGTCTAAACCTCAAAATGCACTCACTCGAGGCACTCCTTAAAATGGAGAACATTGACATCTGTGCAGTGACAGAGACCTGTTTCAAAGCTCCAGAGAGCACCCCTGCATTACCAGGTTTCAATTCATGCCACACCTTTCGGCCACCTAACCCAGAAAGAAGCACTAAAGGTGGAGGCGTGTCCATATTCATTAAGGATATCCACACCTCCAGGCTAGTTACACAGCATAATGCATCCGAGATTATCCAAGTACAACTAACTGGGCAAGACCGCAATCCAAATTGTAGTTTGCTACAGACCCTCCACCACGCCCCAGGATTCACACTCCTCATTTCTTGATACACTGGAAAGTATTAGGGTACAACCCAACACCCTAATAATGGGCGATTTCAACTACCCCACCATTAACTGGGAAAACTACTCAAGTACCAACTCTTTTGCTCAACGTTTTCTAGAATTCATAAATTCCAATGCCTTGGATCAACTTATTCACACCCCCACCAGGGGCAGCAATATCCTAGACCTGGTCATTACCAACATGGGAAACCGGTGTTCCACACCAGAGGTCAATTCCTCGTTGGTCAGATCCGACCACAAGCTAATCAGCCTAGACATCCACATCCCACCCCCAGCCCCAATTAGGGAAACCATTATAAAAAACTTCCCAAAAGCCAACTTCACACTTCTTAAGACAGAAGTGGCAAACTTCATGACACCCATGCAGATGGACAATAGAGGTATGACTGCCAAATCCTACACAAATGCACTTTATAAGCACTTACACGAGTGTATGGATCATGCTATCCCTAATAGAACCAAGATGTTATCCTCTAAAAAAAGGAAGCCAATCTGGTGGACCTCTGCCATAAACAAACTCTACAACAGAAGAAAGAAACTGTTGCAAAAAAGAGTAAAATCCCATGACTGGAGGAACTCCCTGGCCAACCTCAGTAAGAAGCTGAGGTCCCTCATAAAATCCTCCAAAGCTAGTTACGAAAACAAAATTACCACTGACTCTAAAGACAACCACAAAGCATTCTATAGCTATGTCAAGAATCTAAATGGGAACACTCAGATCTGCTCTGAGTTACAGCATAATGGCACTAAATATACAGAACCAACTGATATTGCCAACATCCTAGCAGAAAGGTTCAGTGCTAACTTTACCCCCCTCTCACCCCCTAGAGGGCCCATCTCTATACTTGAAGAATGCAAAGTTCCTATAATCACGGTTGCACAGGTAAAAAACACACTCTCCAAAGCCAAGAACACAGCATCCATGAGACCTGACAATATCCCAGGCTGTGTTCTACACGAACTACAGAATGAACTGGCACCCTAACTAAGTACCATGTTCAATCATAGCCTCACCTCAGGCTTTGTACCCACTGAATGGTGCACCACAACAGTTATCCCACTCCACAAAGGGGGAGCCACGATGGACCCCGGGAACTACGGCCTCATTAGCCTGACGAGCCTGGTCTGCAAGGCCATGGAATGTATCATCATGGAACTCATAAACAAAGACATTGGTAATCTCCAAACTCTGGACCCTACACAGTTTGGATTTGTAAAAGGCAGATCATGTCTCCTAAACCTGATTGACTTCTTTGAAGCAGTCACCAAAGCCATAGATCAGGGTAAAATGGTTCACACAGCTTATCTAGATCTCGCCAAGGCTTTCGACACCATCCCCCACTCTGGAATTATAGATAAGCTCACTAAACTAGGTATAAATCCCTATGTCACAAGATGGGTTGCCAACTGGCTCATGGACAGAACCCACACTGTGAAAGTAGCGGATTCCAAATCCGACATCAGACCAGTGACAAGTGGAGTACCACAGGGTTCAGTCCTGGGTCCTCTCCTGCTCGGTATCTACTTCTCTGAAGTGCAGGCCAACACAGAAGGTCTTTGGCTAACAAAGTTTGCAGATGACTGCAAACTAGGAGCCATAATCGAAACTCCTAATGATGTGGACAGACTACAAAAGGGCCTCAATGAGACAGATACCTGGTGTCAAAGCCATGGCCTGAAGCTCAATGCCAAAAAGTGTATTGTCATCCCCTTTGGTAAAAACTCTGTACCCATGAACTACCACATAGCTGGTAGTCTACTTAATGCTGAAAATGTGATAAGAGACCTTGGGACACAGGTGGACAGTAGTCTCTCCTTTGATAATCACATCACCACAGTGGTCAGGAAATCCTTCTACATGACTCATCTCATCACAAAAGGATTCTCATCCAGAAAAAAAGAGGTCATTGTTCCCCTCTACTCATCACTCATTAGACCCATTATAGAGTACAACGCCCCTTTTGGTATATACCTCACAAGACATCTACAACAACTGGAAAGACCACAGAAATACCTCACAAAGAGGATTACTGGCCTCAAACATATGCCCTATGCAGACCGTCTCAAAAAACTTCATCTTTACTCCATCGCATATCGCCTACTCAGGGGCGATCTCTGCCTAACATACAAAGCTATGTCAAACCCAGAGCTGTTGAACATGCTCCACTTAAAGAAATCCCAATCCCTCCGAGCTACACGCTCTAGGGACCTTAACTTTGTCACCACAATAAACAGAACATGCTGGAGGGATAGATTCCTGTCCCAGAGACTTCCCATACTCTAGAACAGACTACCTATCTATGTCAAACAGAACTCCTCATTAGCACTCTTCAAGAAAAGTCTTGATGATTGGATGGGAAATGGGAAATTCACCCTGGGGATCACTTCTGTGGCTCTGCTCAACAGGGGCACAGGAAAATAATTTTCTTGGGTGGCGAAAGCCAGGGTACATTTTTTGGCTAGGCTTGTATGGGCCCTAGTTCTGATAGCCTAGTACCTACCTATGAACCTCTGAACCTAAGTGAGAGGTATATGTACCAAGCCAACATCCTACTTAGTGGAATCTGAGGGTGTAGAGTACAGGATAAACTGCAGACATCTTCTTCCTGTATCAGAAAAAATATTGCAGCTTCGTATCTGTGATACAGGCTCTCAGAGCAACCCAGATAATGTTTGTACAGAATAAAATGTCACATTATCTATTCCCATTCCTGATGATGTCCCAGATGTCCCCAAAGATGAACATTCCTTGAATACAGTCCCTGTTGTTAGATCCAATTCTGAATTTTGTTACATGGTCAGGCTGTATTTCCAGACCTAGTGTAAAATACACAGCAACTTGGACATAATTGTTTTGTATGTGTTTAATTTTACAGGATTGCATGTCAAGTAATTAGTTCTATATAACTGCATTTCAAAAGATCGTTTCTGTAAATAGCATGTCATTGAATACTGTCATTTTGTATAAGGACTATTTCTCAAATAGGGAGGATGTAGATCAGAGTGTGTGTATGTATCTTTAAGAACCATTTCCTGATGTTAGGTCCGTGCATATAAATACTCAGCACGTGCAGGCA
>NC_056751.1:761483401-761600901 GCF_019279795.1 Protopterus annectens
ATTCAATTCCTGCCTGTTTAAACAAGAAGCATCTTTATTAAACCATCATTTACTACACAGGCAATCATACATTTATATAAATGAAAATGAATCACACCGATACAATCCGAGCTGCAAGCATTTTACATCACAAACCATATTGACACACAGCCAATTGCAAACATTACATAACTTATAATCTACCCAATCTTTTTCAGTCAAACATTAAATAGTTCATTTAAGTCTTGCCTCCTTTTAAACCTCAATCCTCCCCTGTATGTATTGTTCCCACAATTCCCATTTTTTTCCTATGCAGTTTGCTCCTACCCTTTTCTGAAGATCTCAATTCCAGTTGTTTTATCTCCGTTACTATATTAACTACTTCCAGTGTAGCTGGTTTCAATTTTGATTTCCATTTTCTAGTAATTGTTTTTTTGGTAGACACCATTATTAGACACAGCAAGGCCTAGGCAATTCCGATTCTGTATCATTATCTCAGAAAAATCATCTCACTTGTCAAACCAAGATGCCCACCCAGCATCTCTGACAGTGCATCCCATAGGGAATCCTCAAAGTCTGCCAACTCACCACACTCCCAGAAAATATATTCCCAATTATCTCTTTCTTCCCTGCCACACCTCCGAAATTTGCTGTCTGCTTGAGGAGCAATTCTCTGGAGTCTGCTTAGGGTATAAAAATATCTATGTAAACATTTCCAGTCAACAATCCTAAATCTTCTAGATTTTGTTGCATATTTGGGAGACACACACATATCCTCCCATTGTTTCTTTGTGAATTGCTTATCCAGTCTCTCTTTCCAATCCTTTCTAACCTCCTCTGATTGATTCTTATAGTTATCATGCAATATTTTATATGCTCTACTAAAATATTGGCCCATTTCTAGTAGTTAAACCCAGGAAGAGTGCCTAACCTCCCTTTAGTGTTGTCAGAACGATAAATAACTCTCCGATTAGATTATTTTTAATCTCATGCATATTGTTGCTGTAAGTTAAAATCATAAATCTCTCTAAATCAGTAGATAACAAGGGGTTTGTTCCCCCAACTTCATCACCACTTTTGTGGATAGGGATGAATATCCGGGGTCTCTCTTCCGTCATGTATCTCATGGTGACAGACAGGAGATGATCAGAATAAATCCTCTCCCTAAACATACCACTTTGGCTGATTTACTCACTGAAAAAGTTGTGTCATCAGATATTAATCTGGACAGGCGTACCCTCTGACCTTTTAACAGATTATTTCTTTGAGAGGGTGGCAACTCATATAGGGCAGATAGGAATTTAAATCAAACCACATAACTAGTTACACTGTTAAATGCTAATAAAATGCTCCATTATGTTAATCTTTCTTCAGTTATTCTATGAGTCTGAGAGGGAGTGATACACGAAATGTAATGAAATACAATTTTGCTTTACCAATAAAACTAAATAATTTATTTGATAACTCAACACACAATGTACACCACAGAATTCCCACAGTGCTTTCCCAAGCAGAAATAATACACCCTGCAGTCCGAGGAATCCATTGTTTATTTTATTGGCAGCTACTTCAAAAGGCATATTTCTGTTTGGTTTGAAAGAACCTCATGATGACTTTAAAACTGCAAATACTGTCACAAAAAATGTATATGCTAGAGAACAATAGTTTACATGGCATTAATAATTTCCACAGCCTCTAATTTGCATTTAGAATATAAAAATCTAACACATGCCTTTGATACTTTACTGGAAGTATTAATTTTGTTCCAAAATAGGTATTTATGTTTCATCTCATCCCTTAAAACAAAGCAATTTTCTGTGTAACACCAGCTTAATTGATATAGTGACTAAATGCACTTATGTTATCACTCAAACGTTTTGTGACATTCTCAAGATTATTTTAGGGGCAAAGCATGCTACCAGCTTGAAGTCTACGTACATAATAATTCATGCATAGACCATCTTCAGTATTAGTGCAGTTCTTTCAGAAAAGCATTTTTATTGTAACTATTATTAGGGACCTACCACAAGTGCCGACATTCTAGTAACTTCCGACACACTTGCTCGACGCCACTTGCTCATAAAAGCAGGTGCTCTGATTCCATCTACCTCAGTCTTAATTACTTAGCCCCCTCAACACCCTAAAGCCTATTCACAATCACTGATCTAACCTACCCTTTAAGTTGCTCTCTCTCTCTCTCTCATTCTCTCTCACTCTCTCTCTATGGCTGCCTCACTTAATGGTCTGGGTAAGGTGTGGCAGTTGCTTTCTCAAATCATATTTCAGTTTGATAATGAGTGGTAGCTTATAGAAGCTGCAAGACTTGAGTCCTTGGCTTTGAGACAGAGGTCTTTGAGCACTTGTGACTATAAACATGTCAGACAACCAGAAAATGCTCCCACTTTATCCCTTAAAACAAGCATTTATGCCTAGTTGGCTTACAAAGTTAGCAAAGAAAAAAAAATAGAAAAGTTGTTTTGTTAACTTCAGTGCTGCTTTTATACATAAATTAATTTACTTACATAATTCTTTCTAAAAGCAGAATGTGGAAAATATATGTAGTAGAAACCGAACAAGTTAGCTTCAGGTAACTTATGACTATACTGTTCTCACTGTCATTTCTATATCCATAATGTTGAAGGTCCTTGAAAATTTTGATGCAATGAATGTTTATGTCTTACTCTTGGAATATATTTTGTAAAACGTACTGAATCATAGTTAATGATATGCCAACTGCCTGCCTTTCTTGCTTAAAGAAAAACAGATTTAGACCCTCTGCAGATGATATGTGGTGAGACAAGAAACATTAATCACTTTTTAATTCTAAACAAGTCTCATTAAGCAGAATTTGGAATAGCATATTTAATAAACCCATAACATTTCTATTCATAAATTTTGGAAAGAAAACAGGACTGCAATTGCTCTAATTATCAGTGCAGTGCAGTTACAAGTGCTGCAGAGCTAATTTATATGCTGCCCCCTCTGTGGATGCATCCGTTTGTACCAGTGAAGTGTGCCCAATAACAGCAAAAAATTTAAAGAAAGTGAAGAAACTGAAATGAGATTATGTTTGTGTTCTGCAATATATGCACAATGTGCATGGGAGCATTGTGCCCGTCCACAGCAATGTGCATATAGTGCACATACATCCAACTGTGCAAATAAGAATGCTGCGCTTGTCTTTAGAATCAAGCGCACAATGCACATGCATCCAATGATGCACATGAGAAGAATGTTTCTAAAAAAACCTTCATACCAACCCCAACAAATTCTGGTCCACTATCAACAAGATTCTATACCTTGGTAACCCTTGTCCCCCAATCCTTTTCCTATCGCCTCCCCTATTGAAACTGACACTCTTCTGAATTCCTTCTTCATTAACTTCATGCAGAACTTACTTAAACCCAATGCTGCTTTTATCCCTGATACTCCACCACCACCTCTTCATTCCACTCCTTTCTCCATTAAACCCATCCCTACTTCAACTATCTGACTGTATCTCAGTAAACGTCCCCCTCTGCTGACAACTTTCCTCCTTACTATCTTACGTTAGCAGCCTCCTCTATTGCCTACCCTGTCTCTATACTCATCAATCGCTCAATTAAGGAATGTCTTATCCCTGCTGTCTGGAAAAAAAATTTAATTTTTCCCCTACACAAAGGAGGAAACTCCACTGACCCTTCAAACTTTAGGCCCATTGCTACCCCCCCCCCCACCTTTCTAAAATTCTTGAAAAATGTATTCACAGACAGCTCATTTCTTATCTCCCTCAAGAAAACCTCCTCACCCCTACACAACAGCTCATTTCTTATCTCACTCAAGAAAACCTCCTCGCCCCTACACAACAGCTCATTTCTTATCACCTCCTCACCCTGCACAACATGGCTGTAGACCTCATAGCAGCGCTACCACTGCCTTTACATCTTTTACTCATTCAATTCCTCGTATCTTAATAACAACAAGTTAGTCTCTTGCCTGTTTCGTGACCTCTCTAAAGACTTTGATACTGTTTCCCATCAACTCCTTCTCTCCAAACTATCCTCCCTTAACCTCTGTAGCTCCTCTCTTAACTGGCTCTCTAGTTATCTGTCTGATTGGCTACAATCTGTTAAATGGCTCCCTTCCTCCTCCCCTTTCCTCTCTGTTCATACCAGAGTGCCACAAGGCTCCATCCTTGGGCCCCTGTTATTCAACATCTTTACTAAAAACCTCTACATTTCCTGTCCTCTCTCCACTCTGATTCAATATGCTGATGACTCAGCTATCATTTTTACATCTGACAATGTTCCTCATCTTCTCTCCCTTACTCAAAAATTTCTGCATTCAGTGGAAAAATGGCTCGCTGCTAATCAATTACTACTTAACCCTAAGAAAACTAAACTTTTACTCTTCCTACCTAAATCTCTCCATCTCAAAACCTCCTTCTCCATCTCCTCTCTAAATAACACTTCCATCAAAATTGAATCACATACTAAACTCCTCGGAGTTTACATTGCTGATGAACTTAAATTTGCTATTCACATTAATAACTGTATAAAAAATTACTAACCAAAAACTTGGACTGTTATATAGGAACAAAAGATTCCTATCTTCAGAATCTAAACTTTCCTTAGCACAAGCATACCTACTTCCCACACATCTGTACGTCACCCCTTTATTCACTCACCTACAAAAGAATCTGACTACCAAGATTGAACACACCTATAATAAAACAGCACAATTCACCAGTAATCACCCTTATCGAACACACCACTGTCTTCTCTAAAAAAACTTCACTAGCTTGAACTCCAATATCAAATCCTCCTGCCACAGCTCCATCTGGCCCACTCTGTCCTTCACCATCCTCTTGTTTGTCCATTTCTGACTAATCATATCTCCTCCTGTATTCCTAAGCGTAACCTACATAGCTCTGACCAACTCCTATATTGCATCTCCAAACCTAACAAATCCATCGGTAAGATACACTGTAGCTACGCAGTCACCTCTGCCTGGAACAAACTTCCTCTACATTTACGGACACTTGATAATAACCACAGTTTTAAAATAGCATTAAAGGAATTCCTGCATACCTCTTGGATGTGCTCCTGCCATGATCCCACTTGAGCATCTTCCCCCTTGCCTCTCTCTCACTTGGATAAGCCTCCCTTTTCTTTTCTACCTCATCTCCATATTCAACTCTTATCTTTAATATTTTTTCCTGATCCACTACTCTCCCCCTTTCAAACAGCTAGTTTCCCCCCTTCATTCTTCCTACACCACTAACTTCCCTCCAATTGCCGCCTCAGCTACTCCTCAAGTTCCTTACTCCTCCTAATGCACTTTAATGCAATGACTATCCTGCTGAACTCTCCAATCTCAAATTTGTTTTAATCCTTTGACTTTTAAATTTTAGTGTAAAATGCCTAAGATTTACTAAAATGTCTTGTCTTTGTTTTTGTAACACTTTAGTTACCCTGTATAAAGTTTAATCACACTTTTCCTTAAGTTTTTGTATTTATCACTGTATTGCTAGATTTTGTAATGAAGCTTTTCTCCTCGGGTCTTTGCTGAAAAGGGCATCTTGCCCAGTCAGACCAACCCGGTTAACAAATGTCAATTAAATAAATAAATAAATAACTAAAATGTGTTTATCTTCTGCAATACATATACAATTCACATTCATACAATTGTGCACATGAATATACTGGGTTTATATATTGCAGCACACACAGTGGGCATGCATTCAACTGTGTTCATAAGAACATTGTTTCTCTGCTACGACACACATACAGTGCACATACATCAAACTGTGCATAGAACACTGATGTTGTCTTCTGCACTACACTTAAAATTTACATGCATCCAGCTGTGCACATGAGAATATTGTGTTTCTATAGTGGAATACACATATAGTACACATGCATCCAGGTGTGTACATGAGAATATTGTGTTTGTATAGTGCAGCACGCATATAGTACACATGCATCCAGCTGTGCACATGAGAATATTGTGTTTGTATAGTGCAGCACACATATAGTACACCTGCATCCAGCTGTGCACATGAGAATATTGTATTTGTATAGTGCAGCACACATATAGTACACATGCATCAAGCTGTGCACATGAGAATATTGTATTTGTATAGTGTAACACACTCATAGAATGTGCATGCATCCAGCTGTGCACATTAATATATTGTGTTTGAATAGTGCAGCGCACAAATAGTACACATGCATCCAGCTGTGTACGAGAATATTGTCTTTGTATAGTGCAACAGACAAATAGTACACATGCATCCAGCTGTGCAAATGAGAATATTGTGTTTGTATAGTGCAGCACACATATAGTACACATGCATCCAGCTGTGCACATGAAAATATTGCATTTGTATAGTGCAACACACATATACTACACATGCATCCAGCTGTGCATGAGAATATTGTATTTGTATAGTGTAACACACACATAAAATGTGCATGCATCCAGCTGTGCACACGAGAATATTGTATTTGTGTAGTGTAACACACACATACAGTGTGCATGCATCCAGCTGTGCACACGATAATATTGTATTCGTATAGTGTAACACACATATACAGTGTGCATGCTTTCAGCTGTGCACATGAGAATATTGCATTTGTATAGTGTATCACATACATACATTGTGCATGCATCCAGCTGTGCACATGAGAATATTGTATTTGTATAGTGTAACACACACATACAATGTGGATGCATCCAGCTGTGCACATAAGAATATTGTGTTTGTATAGTGCAACACACATATAGTACACATGCATCCGGCTGTGCACATGAGAATATTGTGTTTATATAGTGCAGTACACATATAGTACACATGCACCCAGTTGTGCACATGAGAATATTGTGTTTGTATAGTGCAACATACATATACTACACATGCATTGAGCTGTGCACAATATGAGAATATTGTGTTTGTATAGTGCAGCACACATATAGTACACATGCACCCAGCTGTGCACATGAGAATATTGTGTTTGTATAGTGCAGGAAAAATATAGTACATATGTATCCAACTGTTCACACGGGAATATTGTGTTTGTATAGTGCAACACACACATACAGTGTGCATGCATCCAGCTGTGCACATGAAAATATTGTCTTTGTACAGTGTAACACACATATAGTACACATGCATCCAGCTGTACACATGAGAATATTGTGTTTGTATAGTGCAGTACACATATAGTACACATGCACCCAGCTGTGCGCATGAAAAAAATGGGTTTGTGTAGTGCAGCACACTAAAGTACATATGCATCCAGATGTGCACATAAATATATTATGTTTGTATAGCGCAACACACACATACAGTGTGCATGCATCCAACTGTGCACATGAGAATATTGTATTTATATAGTGTAACACACACATACAGTGTGCATGCATCCAGCTGTGCACATGAGAATATTGTGTTTGTATAGTGCAACACACATATAGTACACATGTATCAAACTGTTCACATTAGAATATTGTGTTTGTATAGTGCAACACTCACATACAGTGTGCATGCATCCAGCTGTGCACATAAGAATATTGTGTTTGTATAGTGCAGCACACATATAGTACACATGCATCCAGCTGTGCACATGAGAATATTGTGTTTTTATAGTGTAGCACACATATATATTACACATTCATCCAGCTGTGCACATGAGAATAATGTGTTTGTATAGTGCAGCACACATATAGTACACATGCATCCAGCTGTGCACATGAGAATATTTTATTTGTATAGTATAACACACACATACAGTGTGCATGCATCCAGCTGTGCACATGAGAATATTGTATTTGTATAGTGTAACACACGCATACAGTGTGCATGCATCCAGCTGTGCACATGAGAATATTGTGTTTGTATAGTACAGCACACATATAGTACACATGCATCCAGCTGTGCACATGGGGATATTGTGCTTGTATAGTGCAACAAACAGATACAGTTTGCATGCATCCAGCTGTGCACATGAGAATATTGTGCTTGTATAGTGTAACACGCATATAGTACGCATGCACCCAGCTGTGCACATAAGAATATTGTGTTTGTATAGTGCAACACACATATAGTACACATGCACCCAGCTGTGCACATGTTAATATTATGTTTGTATAGTGCAATACACATATTGTACACATGCACCCAGCTGTGCACATGAGAATATTGTGTTTGTATAATGCAGCACACATATAGTACACATGCATCCAGCTGTGCACATGGGAATATTGTGCTTGTATAGTGCAGCACACATATAGTACACATGCATCCAGCTATGCACATGAATATATTGTTTGTATAATGTAACACACACATACTGTGGGCATGCATCCAGCTGTGAACACGAGAATATTGTGTTTGTATAGTGCAAAACACATATAGTACAAATGTATTCAACTGTGCACATGAGAATATTGTGTTGTATAGTGCAGCACACATATAGTACACATGCATCCAGCTGTACACATGAGAATATTGTATTTGTATAGTGTAACACACACATACAGTGGGCCTGCATCCAGCTGTGCACACGAGAATATTGTGTTTGTATGGTGCAACACACATATAGTACACAAACATCCTGCTGTGCACATGAGACTATTGTGTTTGTATAGTGCAATACACACATAGTACACATGCATCCAGCTGTGCACATGAGAATGTTGTGTTTGTATAGTGCAACACACATATAGTACACATGCATCCAGCTGTTCACATGAGAATATTGTGTTTGTATACTGCAGCACACATATAGTACACATGCATCCAGCTGTGCACACGAGAATATTGTGTTTGTATAGTGCAACACACATATAGTACACATGTATCCAGCTGTGCACATGAGAATATTGCATTTGTATAGTATAACACACACATACAGTGTGCATGCATCCAGCTGTGCACATGAGAATATTGTATTTGTATAGTATAACACACACATACAGGGTGCATGCATCCAGCTGTGCACAGGAGAATATTGTATTTGTATAGTGTAACACACATATGCAGTTTGCATGCATCCAGCTGTGCACACGAGAATATTGTATTTGTATAGTGTAACACACACATATAGTGTGCATGCATCCAGCTGTGTACACAAGAATATTGTATTTGTATAGTGTAACACACACATACAGTGTGCATGCATCCAGCTGTGCACACGAGAATATTGTATTTGTATAGTGTAAAACACACATACAGTGTGCATGCATCCAGCTGTGCACACGAGAATATTGTATTTGTATAGTGTAACAAACACATACAGTGTGCATGCATCCAGCTGTGCACATGAGAATATTGTATTTGTATAGTGTAACACACACATACAGTGTGGATGCATCCAGCTGTGCACATGAGAATATTGTATTTGCATAGTTCGACCAATAACCAAAATAGGAGAAAAGGTGCCAAAAACACGAATAACCTAAGCCACACCAAAGAAAGTGTGACTCCTTGGGGGTGATACACATTGCTTTATTTGACATCTGTGGGGCTTTCTATATAGGAAAAACCACTAGAAAATTTAAAAGATGCATATACGAGCATATAAATGACATCAGAAAAAAAATGAAACAAATGCTCTGTATAGACACACTACCAGTTGTCCATTAGCTAAATATGGTTTTTATGTCATAGAGAAGGTGGAAGTGGACCCATGTGGTGGACCTTGGGAGACCACTATAGAGTTTCGGGAATTGTTTTGGCAACTCAAGTTAGAAGCCAATAAAAAGGATGGTTTAAATGATTTTATTTCCTTAGCCCCAGTTTTGAAACTGGGCGGCCACGGTGTTGCAGCGGTTAGCATTGCCACCTCACAGCAAGAGGTTCTCCGGTTCAATCCTCGGCTGGGGCGCCTTCTGTGCGGAGTCTGTATGTCCTCCCTGTGGTCGCGTGGGTTTCCTCCAGATCCTCCGGTTTCCTCCCACATCCCAAAGACATGCTGTAGGTGGATTTGACACTCTAAATTGGCCCTAGGTGTGAGTGCATGTGTGTGTGCCTTCTGTGGAAGGTTGGGTGCCGGGCTGGCAACTTGTCACCGTATAGCTCCACTGCCAATCATGTGCGGATAGGTGATCCGCTGTGGCGACCCCTAACCGGGAAACGCCGAAAGAAGAAGAAGAAGAAGCCCCAGTTTTGAAACTCATAGCAGCCAAACTGTAATAATTATTTTAGCCACTAGATGTAAAATGAAGTACATTTTTCTATAGAATTTTAGGATATATATTTGTATGCTATATTTATAAAAAAAAAAAATTAACACATTTATGATATTGTACATGAACTGGTGTATACCAACAAGTGCAGATTATTACTAGCTTATGATTTTAGAATTATATTATGCATTTTCAATGGATTTTAATACTCATTTTTTAATTTCTTTAATTGTAATAACGAGTTGATCTGATGAGCTTTGAGGGGAGGGGTATTTAAAAAGGGTTGCTTGCTTTGCAATGTATTATCTGAAGAAGTATTTTGTTAAGATGAATCCATATTAACATTGGTAGCATTAGTGTGCATAATTAAAGAGAGCTTCCTTCAGGCATTATTGTGTAGCCATTTTGTTTGTTTTCGGATTCTCTGTGTCACTTTCTTTGGTGTGGTTTAGTGTATTTGTATAGTGTAACACACACATACTGTGTGCTTGCATCCAGCTGTGCACACGAGAATGCTGTGCTTGTCTTTTGAGTCAGATGTACAATGCACATTCATCCAATGATTTACATGAGAATACTGTGTCTGTCTTCTGCAATACACATATGATTCACATACAGCTGTGCAAATGAAAACATTGGGTTTCTCTACTGCTACACATGTACAGAGTGCATGCATCCAACAGTTCACAAGACAGCACTGTGTTTGTTTACTGCAACACACATATAGAACATACACATCCAATAATACACATATAAGAACACTGTGTTTGTCTTCTGAAAGCCACATACAATTCACATGCATCGTTCTGTGCATGAAAATATTATGTTGTTCTATTGCAACATGTATACAGTGTGCATGCATCTAACTGAGCACATGAGGACACTGTGTTTGTTCACAGCAACACATGAAAAGTGCACATGCATCTAACTGAGCACATGGAAACATTGGTGCATTACTTGTGTGGCATGTTAATAATACACATTTTAAGTGTATTATAAATGATAGATAGATAGATAGATAGATAGATAGATAGATAGATAGATAGATAGATAGATAGATATAGATATAGATATGCATATAGATATAGACAGGTATAGATGTATATACTTTCTGATTTTATGGCTTTGATGTGTTGGTGGAGGTTAAAATAAGAATTTGGTGTTGGGGGATATATTTTTTTGCCGTAATATTTTGGTTGCACAATACTATTTCTCTACTAAGTGCATGGATAAAATGGTGCATATATTATCTCTTTTCTAGCTACAGTCAATAAAGTAGAGGATTTTTGAGGCAGACTTGTTTCCTTGCCATGGGTAATTCATGACTGGAAATGAGAATGCATTCCGGAACAACGAATGATTGGCTGTGGGTAAATGAGAATGCATTCCGGAACAACGAATGATTGGCTGTGGGTAAATGAGAATGCATTCCAGAACAACGAATGATTGGCTGTGGGTAAATGAGAATGCAGTCCTGAACAACTAATGATTGTCTGTGCTTTTGACTACTGATTAGTTTTCATTAACTGATGAAAGATTTAATGCATTATTTATGCATGCTACTGTATACCAAATCAGGAAGGATAGATATATGGAATAAGCATAAATGAAACTCATTCAGTCCGTTAGCAACCCAAATTATTACCATTTGAATAGACTTAAACATCATGGTGTGGTGTATATTACCTCATAATTCTCTGTCTCCTATTTCTAACTTCCAGCCCTCGCCTTAACATGGTACTTCTCCATTAGTCGTCGATTGCAGTAATAACTGCTCTTCTTCTTCACATGCAACATTAAAACACTTTGTTGTTTCTTGTATACAAGCCATATGAATTTTACATTAACTGGTGCAGTAGTGCAGTATTTAATTATTTCGACAAACAGGTGTTGTCCTTCAGTTTGTATTCCTGCTTTTTAAGCTTTCCTTATTGTTTCATAAGGGCATTCTTCAATTCAGTGCCCATTATTAAGACTACCGTTTTACTGAATCAGTTACCCCTAACTTTAGAGTTATTGCTTGCATACATTTTTAATGGCTTAGTGTTTACTATACAGCATAAATAATTATCATCAACTGATGAATTGAGCAAACTGCCAACTATTATCAACATGAAACAAACCACAAGCAGCTAAACATCTTCTTTCCACCATTCGTAAAGCACTTTGACAAGGATGTTTTTTCCTAAGCACTAGTGGTGTGTGATAGACTGAGTGGAGTTTGTAGACGTCTTTCAGTAAAACACACAGATAAGCTGCTTTAAATTCAATTGAATGTATTTTTATTTTCCTAAAACTTTTGGTTGTTTCTTTCAGTAAATCTTGCAAAACATAAAATGTCTGGAGTATAAAAATATCAACTGCACAGAATATGCAAATTGTTTAAATATAAATTCAGCAGGTCCATTAAAAAGTAAAACCGGTTTCTCAAATGTGCACACATTTATAGTGATAAAACTTCAGTGCTACTTGAAATTTTATTCCAGGACAAAGGTTATATTACCTTACTTGAACTGTAGTCCCCCTATCCCGAGATACATAACCATGGAAACAGCAAACTTTACAATCAAAATTAAATCTATGAAGGAAGTGAAAAAAAAAACATGGAACTTAAAGCAGAGAAAACAACAAGTTAATTTTTCTCTTTCCTCTTCTATATTCCTTAGTCCACTTACTGATGCCTTCACAACCTCTACACAACCAGTCCATTTGTTCCATTGGTGGTAATAACCAGGCATCTTTGAGCTTGGCAAGACTCCTCTGGCCCATTTGTTCCTGGCTGGGGTACCTCATTAGCTTATGTCTTCTTCCCCCTACAGTGAGAGTTGGGTCATAAGGAGCAGGTCAGCTTTCAGATCCAGTGCAGAAGTCTATATTCTTCCACATTTTATCACCCTCTTCTGTTGCAGCAGTTCTCCAAGCTCAATAACTGATTTCTGCTGTAGTGAGTGTGTCTCTACATGCTCTATTTTCTCAATATTAATACAAGTGGACAGTGCACACTCACATGCTTGTACTGCACAGATGTAACATGTAGTAATCCCACTATGTATCACCCACATGACTAGCCAGAACCACATCCCTCCCCCAAGGATAGGTAGGCCTGCAACACCTGTTCACCATCATCCTCATCACTGTATCTGTCCCATGTCTGAGCAACTTATCAAACTTGGGTCACCAGGGCCACAGTCTGGTCATTATCTCATATCTGTCTCATTTATACTCTTTGTAGTAGACTACAGCTCTGGGATACAACCTCAAATACGGAGTTTAATTGCCCAGTGAGATTGTACAAAAGCCATTTGTAATTGCAAGTCAGCGGGTGACAGAATTTATTTTTAGTTATTTTATTTTTAGTAACTAATTGTTAGCTGGAAGTACAGCACTGGTCTAGATGTCCAGTTTTCCGGCCCAACCTGGGAGTAACACAATAAAGAAAAGCAATACGTAAAACAGGTGTATAACACAAATGCAAACATCAAGCATTCAGTTTAGACAGGGGTCCAGGGAGGTAAATATTGTGGGAAGAAATATCCAGGGAATTGTTATGGCTAGGCTGATACCCTAGTACCAACCTATGAACCTATGAACTTATATAATGAAAATATCTGCAATAATGACAAATAATAGTTAGTATTTTATTTATCCTTTATTGAGTAGGTTAGTCCCTACTAAGGGAAATTTGGTGGGAACTTTCCCTACTCATCATTGTTGCCAGTGGGACCCATTTTCATTTCGGACACAGACGCAGCCCAGAGAAACAGGGAGGCAGATGGAGGAGAGAGAAGGAAATGATGGAGTTTTGAAAAGAATTGGAGGAGAAAGCAAATACTGAGACAGAAGAATGTGTGCAGGATTCTAAGAAAATGTTTCAAACAAACCTGCTTGATGGAGATGAGTCAGCAAGTGATGGATGTAGAATTACAACCCCCCCAGTCAGGAGGGTTTGTGGGATAATTTACTTAAAGACATGGTCATGCAAAGTGAGCCAAAAACAAAAGGAGATGTTTCCTGTGGGGACATTAAGGAGAAAATACAAACAGAGAAAAATCTAAAGGTATTACTGTTCAGTGCTAGGAAGTCTAAACAAAAAACTCCACTCCCTAGAAGCTCTGTTTATCCTAAAGAATGCTGATGTCTGTACGGTCTTTAATACATGGTTTAAAGCCGGGCAGAGCACACCAGCAGTACAAGATTATAATACCTTTCACCCATTTAGGCCAGCTACTTCATGGGCAGAAACTAAAGGTAGAGGTCTCTATATTTACATCAAAAATAAACATACTTCAAGGCCAGTCAAACAGGACAATGCACTTGAGCTGCTCTATGTTCAAATCACCATAGGCAAAATCCAATACCACTTCCTTGCAAGCTATAGGTCCCCCTCCATGTCCCAGGAAACCCATACCATATATTTAAACTTATTAGAAAC
Source organism: Protopterus annectens (assembly GCF_019279795.1). NCBI lineage: Eukaryota > Metazoa > Chordata > Ceratodontiformes > Protopteridae > Protopterus > Protopterus annectens. Next base: position 761,497,983 of record NC_056751.1, read on the forward strand.
ACTTGCCATCCAACCCAATACCATATTCATGGGTGACTTTAATTTAATTACCCCTCTATTAACTGGGAATCTTATAAAACACCAAATGTACATGCACAGAGATTCTTGTATTTTGTAAACACAAACTCTCTGAACCAGACAGTCAATACACCAACCAGGGGTGCAACCATACTTGATCTGGTCCTCACTAATATGGAGAATGCTACACGCCTCCTACTGTAATACCTTCCCTGGTAAGGTCAGACCACAAAATGGTCCCCTTTGAAGTAAAAATAAATCCTGGATCCCCAGCTAAACCTGGAATATTCAGGAACTATTATAAGGCTAACTTCCTGCTTTTAAGTGAGAATCTGGCAACATTTCAAGCCCCCATAAACCCTATGAACACTGCTGCCTATGCAGAACTGTTCACAGAAACCTTGTACAAGCATGTTAATAGCTGCATAGAGGCAGCTGTACCCATCAGGAAGAAGTACAGAACTAACTCAAAAAACAAGCCACCCTGGTGGAATCACAACATCAATAGGCTGTATAACAGGAGGAAAAGAATCTTGGCAAAGATTAGGAGGTGTAGCACCTAGTAGGATGAAAGCACTCTCATCAAATTAAACAAGCAACTCAGAGGACAAATAAAGTCTACCAAAGCCAAATTTGTGGTGTTTGGCCTTACAGGCCAAGGACAACCACACAGTGTTCTTTAGCTATGTTTGCAACCTCAAAGGCAATACATAATTGTGTGCAGAGCTCATTGTAAATGGAGCCACCTATACTGAGCCAGAAGATATAGCAAACCACTGGCTGATAAATTCCGCTCCAACTTTACCCCTCTCCCCCTCAACCTTCCCTCAGGAAATATCATCAAATATAAGTCCCTCTACTATCACTAGGGAGTAGGTCCTTAATGCTCTAAGACCAAGAGCACTGTATCAGTGGGCCAAGACAATATCACAGGATGCATCCTAAATAGCATGAAACATGACCTATCAGAACCTCTGGAATTACTATTTAACTGCAGTCCAAACAGGCTTCATGCCTCATGAATGGAGAAAGGCAACAGTCATGCTTCTGCACAAAGGTGGACCATCAACAGACCCTGGAAACTACACACCCATAAGTCTCACTAGTCTTAAATGTAAAACCATTGAAAGAATTATCTTGGAAATGATCAGTAGAGATATATTAAACCTCCTGACACTGGACGCAACCTAGTTTGGTTTTGACAAAGGGCAGGTCATGCCTACTCAGCCTTGCTGACTTCTTTGAGAAGGTCAACAAAGCCATGGATAAGAGCAAAATGGTTCACACAGCCTACCTTGACCTGGCCAAGGCATTTGACACAATACTCCACTGGGGCATTGTTGACAAACTCAGGAGGTTAGGTACAAACCCATATGTCACCCAGTGGATAGCCAAGTGGCTCACAGATAGGACCCAGGAAGTTAGAACTGGGGAGTCCACTTCTACAAAGAGGCCAGTCACAAGGGGGGCCCTCAAGGTTCAGTCCCTGGACCGCTTCTTTTTGGCATTTACTTCTCAGAAGTCAAGGCCAATGTCAGTGGTCTCTGGCTGAATACATTTGTGGATGATTGCAAATTAGGAGCTGTTACTGTATCTCACACTGACACAAATGTTCTCCAGGAGGGGCTGACAAAGACAAACAACTGATGTCTGAGCTATGGACTAAAACTAAATGACAAGAAATGCGTAATAGTTTCCTTTGGGAAGTCATCCATCTCTGGTAACTATCCTATTGACAACACACCCTTAGAGTTGACCCAGTAGCCAGGGACGTAGAGAGACACACATAGATAGTAATCTAGCCTTTGACCATCATGTGTCTAAAGTGGTGAGGAAATCATTTTATGCTGCACAACTTATAAACAATATAAATTCAAGGAAGTCATTGTTCCACTGTATTCAGCATTCATTAGACCTATCACCGAGTACAGTGCTCCCTTTGGTAGGTACCTAACAAGGCATATCCAACATTTGGAATATCCACAGAGGTTCCTCACTAAAAGAATACAGGGCTTAAGTAAAATGTCCTGTTCAGACCACCTCAAGGCCCTATCCATGTATTCTGTCTCCTGCAGGCTTTTGAGGGGAGATCTATTCCTGGCATACAGGGTATTGTCAGACCCCACTCTGATGGACCTCCTGCATATCCACAAAACAAACAGCACCAAAATTACCCATGATAAAGACTTAAACCTTGCCTGTGATATAAATAGGACCTGCTGGAGAGATAGGTATGTATCCCAGAGACTACCCCGTCTATGGAACAGGCTCCCCATCCATGTGAAGCATAGTTCCTCCCTAACCGAATTCAAGTGCAACTTGGAAAATCGGATCGAATCCAGAAATTTATCCCTGGTTTGGCACCTTTTTCTCTATTGGACAGAGGTAACCTGTAAAGGGGTCATCTCCCAGGCCCCTGCTTACACTTATCAAGGGTGACAGAACTTGTCAGAGATTTAGGATGCATGGATAGGCTTACAAAGGCCCTTGTGGTCATTAGCCTAGTAAACACCTAAGACCCTATGAACCTAAACAATCCTGAAGAATAGTGGGAGATGGAAAAGAAAACATAAGCAGAGAAAGTATAAGAGGGCAAAACTGGAGTAGCAGAAATGGGAAAAGAAAATGAAAAATGGAAGTACATGGTAAGGATTTCACATCAAGAAGACTAACAAATGGACAGGCATGAAGTGCGGCACAATTTAATAGCTCCTGTGGGTGTAAAAGCACATGAGGTAAGAGTATTTATTCAAAGAGACATTTTGTAACATTATAGTTGAGACTGCATTTTCAATGGAAAATCTTCTTGGACAATATGAAAAAAAAGAAAGAGTTTAACCCATAGAATCTTTATGTGATAAAAGCTTTTAACAGGGAAAAAAAAACAAAAGAAAATTCATGTACAATTTCAAACAGAGGTAGAAAGAGACTTTGAAAGGACATTTAAAAACTTTATGTAAAGAAGTACTGGACATTGCAAAAGTTTATGACAAAATGCATTTATGGACTGGTGGCTGGGATTGTAATATTGTGTTAAAAATAGAAAGAGAAAAAAATATATGTATACCAGGCAAGATAAATGAGGAGTGGAATACGTGTCATAAAATACTGGGGAGCATCCTAAAACATGTTTTGTTTTGTTTTTTGTAAAGACGATGGTCATTTGATGTGTAACCGTGACAAAACAAAATGTTATATTTGTGGGGAAATGGGACATGATGCAAAAAATGTAAATTGAAATGTTAGAAATGTAACAAAACTGGACATTTATGGATGGATTGCAAAAATGAAAATAAGGGTAAGGGGGAAGGAAGAAGAAACTTTAGAAGTAGAAATAGAAAAAAAATTAGAAGAGAAAAAAATAATAAAGAGGACATAGAAGAAGGTTCCAAAATAAGTGATGAAGATAAATTCAGAGGTAGTAAAATAAAATAAAATAATTCTGTTGGTAAAAGGGTAGCAGACAGAAAAAGAAAAGTTAAAGGGATACATACAAAAGAAAAAAGAGAGAAAATGAATGGAAAAGAATGCACAGCTACTGACTTGGGGTTTGTTATAATTGTTAAAGTGGTTGACCACAGACACAAGGTACAGTGTTTGATTCTCACCTTTGTGAAAGAAATTGCTAGGCTTAGAATGGAATATTAAGGCAGCTAGCCTAGCAATTAGCAATGATCTTATGAAACCACAAATCTAAGAAAAAGGGAAAATGAAAACTTCAGAGTGCTTTTTGCAAATTTGAATAATATTAAGAATACAGTAAGAAGAATACAAATTTTGGAGTGGTATAATACATGTGATGTAGACGTAATTATATTAGAAGACACAAGATTTTAACAAATGAAGAAAGATTACAAACAGAGAAACTGTGGAGAGGAAAGATAATCTGGAATTTTGGAAAGGAGAGAGGTTCTGGAATAGCTATAGTCTGTAGATTACAATAAAGATGTCAGCTGTAAGTTTAGCAAAAATGGAAAGATTAACCCTTGTAGATTTAAAATGAAAAAAGAAGTATATATAATTATAAATATTATTTAGCTTTGACAGCCTAATTTGGCTGTAGGTGTGATTGTGTGTGCAAGTGAGTGGTATGGATGAACTACCGTGGCAGGGCTATCCACCCAGAGATGTAAAGCTTGCACAAGATGATTGTCACACTGGTGAAGTGACAGTCCAACCCCATGTGCGAAATGGGAAAAAAAGGGGTTGAGGATAGTTGGATGGATACTTATGTTAATTGTAAAGAAAGAGAAAGCGTATTTTATCAGATTTTAAACTTTCCCAGGGATTCAGAAAACTTCCATGCAGGAATAGCTTATTCCTGCACGGAAGAGACAGTTCCCATGCAGCACGGCAGCGCCCCATGCATATGTATGAAGGCATGCTGCCATGCTGTAAAACACACACGGTTCTGTGTGTGAGTGCAGGGTGTGTGTCTGAGAGCAGTGCTGTCACAATACACAAGCCCCCTGCATTCCATAGTTGCCGTATGGCAATGTAATGGTGGCGAGAGTATCCACGGAATACCTTTCAACCTCTTAGAGTAAGAAATCTGGAGAAAGCAAAGAAGTCTGACTCAATAGAATGTTGATAGAATAACAGGTTATGCATTAACGTGAATGTGCTGAAGGGCACAAAGTCTAAAACGCAAATGTCTGTCAGTATTTTCTAACTGCAATCTGTAATGATATGCCATTAATCCACCTGAAAGTCACAATTCTATGAAAAATGGACCAAAAATATAAGGTAAATATCTGGGCAGTGTGTGACAATCTGTACAGTTGAGAGGTATGGCGGACACTGTTAGTGTCCATGGAGCATACCTCAAATGCAAAGCCTGCCATGTCATCACCATTGTAAAAGCACAGCCCCCCACAGATAATGTTGCAGAAATCAATGTGCATACCCCTACAGTACAAAAATAAAACACAACAGTTTAATATTTTTTTTTTAGTCCCCAATAAAGTTTAAGCATAGCTGAGCGTGTGTGCATATCGCACAGCTCTGCTCAGCCTAGCTTACACATCATAAGGAGCTAAATAGGTATATACTCCATAACCTAGCAATGTGTAAATAGCAAAGTGGTTAGCACATTTGCCTGGCAAGTAGCTATTCCCGGTTTGATCCCCAGTAAAGTCAATTAGCATTTTACATGTGAAAGCCATACACAATTTATTTTTTTAATAATTAGGTAGTAAATAACAAATAACACATATCTGTTAACCAGAGTAGTGTAGCAGGTCCAGATGTGGTGTCAGTGTAATAAAGTTGTGAAACTCCCATATAAACACAAGTGCCCCATACAGTACAGTCACACAAGAATAAATGTAATGAAAGCACACTGGGGATGTCAGGGAGAGTAAACAAATTTATAATATGTCAGGAATGATGAATTAATCCCATACAGGTGGCAGTTCATAAAATAAAACATAAGAAATGCTACGCATTGCACAGCTATGCTGTCTGTGTGTAAGCATTGTGTAAATATGAATTCTAAGCAATGAGTAGCCCAGCTAAGTGAATTTGTCCATTGGTAAGCAGTGCTGAACCTGCCCCTTTAATCAGTGCCAACCTTAGCTAAGTAGGTTTGCCGGTAGCTTAGGTTAGCTCAGCATATTCAAAACCATCCAATCACAGCAAAGGGTGGAAAATCTGCCATATTTAAACCTCACAGGTGGGACTACAGCTCATAACTGGTTGTAGCTCCCCACTGTAGGCAGTATGGCAGGTGTTGGAGAGGGTATGCGCTTTTGGGTGCAGCACTGAGGCATACAGGAGTCCTTGTTAAAAACCATGATGTGAGACTGCTGCAGGACCAATACCAGGGCTCCCAATATAAAGCAGAGGCCTGGGAAAGTCTCACCCATGACCTCACCAGTGCCACTGGTATCCCTCAGACTGGTGAGCAGGTCCAGCACCATTATGCCAATGTGAAGTGGAGGAAGAGGGAGCTCTTGGACCAGTGGGTCCAAGAAGCATGGCAGAGGCGTGATGTCCCTGGCATGTGTAAGTATTCATATCAATAACTGTCTACCAAAGTCCAGTCTGTGTATGTGATGGATAGGTATGCATAAATGTTTCTCTGTCTTCATTGCAGCTCCAGCTGAGTGGACTGCGAACCAGGAAGCCCATGCCAACAGGTTGCAAAGGCTGTGTCAAGAGGCTGGCGAGTGACAATCTCGCTTGTAGTATTCATAGCAAATAAATATAAAGGAGTAGAATGTCACCTGGCAGTATTAAAAATGGGTATGGTTTGTACTGAATAAAGCAGACAATATTACAGTAATAGTCTCATATATGTTATATATAAATAATATTGTAACTCCCTGTCAATAAAATTCAAAACCCTGGACTGGTTGTGTTTACTCTGGTATGGTATGAATTGAAATGTGTACAGATTATGCATAGCAACTATAGCTCTGAAAGCATTAAACAATCAAGTCTCATCTGACGAAGTTAGTGCTCCTGTAAGACACAAGAATAACTGATATTACAAATGTCATGCACCAAGATCTGATATCTGAATAGTAATGTTGTGTTAACCACTGTTTTCCACACTGTGCTGTGTCAAAAGGGTATGTATAGGAACGTATATAAAAGAATGTTCTAATCACAAGGTCAGATTGTACAACCAAGAGAGAATGAGAAAGAAATCATTCAAAAAAGAGACAGCAGTTTCTCAGTAGCTCCTTCTAATGAAACCCACACTTGTTATATTTTTAGCAGAAGCAGTCACGGTTCGAATCCTGGGAGTGGTAGTAAGCTGTATGCATAATTTTAACTATTATTTTGTGAAAATGTGTAGAAACAGTCAGGTAGTGTTAACAAACATTCCCTCCACAGATCTTCCAGGTAAGAGAAGGCATAAAGTAGTTATAAGAAGGCTGCAGTTATACTGTGTCCAACACCCATGGTCCAACCCTAAGGCTGCAAATGACACCAAGATACGTACATACACCAAGTGGTCTCCCCCAAGAAATATTCAAAAGTGTCATGCTGTCACAGCTACTGGTTCCTGCTAACAACAACCAGGGTGACCGATAGAAATCAAGGCAGAATGTGTCAGTAGCGCACACACACACACACACACACACACACACACACACACACACACACACACACACACACACACACACACACACACACACACACACACAGTATGAGTGCACATATGTAACCCTGACTATGTGAATATGGGTAGAAACAGTCATGTAGTATTAACAAACATTCTCTCCACAGGTCTTCCAGGTAAAAGAAAAGTATAAAGTAGCTATAAGAAGGCTGTAATTATGCTGTGTACAAACATACCACTGCCCAACACAAGGCCATCGTTGTTGTAATATTACCTGTAATGAGATGAGCAATGATCATTAAAGCTGTGATCACTGCAAGAATCAACATTTGTTACCTGACATCTCTCTCCCTCCCCCACCTTATCTTCACCAATAATGTAAGCACATAAATGAATGGGTAGGTTTTTCACCAAACCTACTCTTGGGACATGTGTCCTGTTGGTCTACAAATGTCGAAATGTATTCCAATCAATGTTCCCTGTTCAGATACTATCATTGGTGGCCTGTTGCTATCAATGTAACCTGCATGCCAGTATCATGCCCACTGTTGTTCCATATATGCATGTGTTCTTTTTGCTATGCAACTGTTCCAAATCTGTTGTTTTGGGTTAATGGGAATACTCATGCATGCTGTTATACCTAATCCTGGAATGTGTTTACCATTACTAATCAACATATGTTGTAAAACTGCAACACCATAGCATGTCAGGGAAGCCGATCCCAGTGGATCCACCTCTCCTGCCTCATCAGGCCATGGCACTGGGACCCAGCATGACTGAGGATCCACCACAGGACCTCCTCGTTTGCTGGTCCTGCACCATCCTTTGGTGGAACCATCTCAGGGGATGGGGCTCTTCCCCCTGAGCATGGGCATGGACAGGATCCTGTCACCTGAAGCCAGGTCTGGGGTCAGGTGTGTAGAAAGCTCCACAAGGAATTTGGAGATCTGCTATGCTAGCATGAGGGCTGCATGGTGCAATTAGAGGGTCAGCCTGCCCCTCCTGCTCAGCCCCCAGCAGAGCCACCTTCGGGGCTGGGAAAGGTGCAGTGGTGACTGCCCATAGGTGGGGATCTCAGTCCCACTATATCCATTTGGGGGCTCGTGGGCTTTCAGTTACTAAACACCCCTCCCTGTCCAAGGAGTTTACCCCCACATGTGCCATATACCACCCCTGTATGCTGTCTTGTCTGTCTTCCTACACAACCTACTTCCCCAAATATACCTACTATCCTTCCCGAATATCCCACTCTCACCTTAAAAAAAAAAAAAAACGTAATCTGTTCCCAAAATAACAATGTTGCCCCATACATAGCTGTCCACTGGACAAATGTAATCTTGTCTAATTGGCTTTACAACACATTATTGTTGTCCTTACCCCTCTCTCTCATTTGAGTGTTGAAATGTACCTCCAAATTCAGTATATATGCACAGCTGTTGCTGTAGAAGAAATGGACAGATATTGACCTTCCCTACATCCATCCTGCACATCCCTAGCTATATTTCATATTATTTACCCTCTTTGTGCCCCCTTTTTCACCACTTTCTTATCACCCCTTTTCCTTTTCTTTTAAAGAAATTGGCATGGGGATAAGCGGGAGTAAGCAGGAGTAAGCCTGTCTGAGCAATGCTAAGTGATGCCTACACAGATTAAGCACTTTTAAGGCTGTCTGTCAGCATTGTTAACTGGAAGTTAGCATTGCTTACTGCTGCAGAAACCCATGCAAACCCACTTACAACTGCTTAAAAGTGCCTTAATCACGCTGTATCCAACAGCCCTTGTTCTGCCCAGCAAAAAAATAATCAGCCCTAGCAAAACTTGAACCCAGGATCCTGCACTCCATAGCCACAACAAATTACTACTAAGCCATCTGAGCTTTAGATATGTCTGATGTTTATTCAAACATATCATGCAGCACAGTCATTCAACAGTAGGGAAAATGTGTATACATATGTATGTGTATATATGTATATATATATATATATATGCCTGTACTTTTCTTTAATTTATTTATCATTTGTTGACCGGGAAAGTCTGACTAGGTTCCACAGAGCCTGTTTTCAGCAGAGGCCCAGGGAGAAATGCACCAGATGCAAGTCTTTGGAATGTGGGAGGAAACCAGAGTACCTGGAGGAAACCCATGCGAACACAGGGAGAACATGCAAACTCCAAACAGAAGGCACCCCAGCCGAGAATCGAACCGGAGAACCTCTTGCTGTGAGGCGACAACGTTAACCACTGCACCACTGTGCCGCCCAGCATGTATTATATTATGTTCTTTCCATTCCCTGTATTTTTCTGTATTTTTTCCTGTATTCTTCTGCATGTTGTGATCCAGGCTTGCACTACAGTGGGGAAAAGGGCATATAGCTTTTATTTACCTTATACATACTGCCACTACTATGTTGAAATTTAGCATTGTATGGTGTCAGTGTTATGAGATTTTGACTCAAGTGAATTTTCAGTTTTATAACCTTTAGGTTATATGGTCTCAGCCAAATGAATGTCAATCAAATGAAATTTTGATCATATGAAGTAGACCCATATATATATATATATATATATATATATATATATATATATATATATATATATATATATATATATATATATTGTGAATGTTTTGCTTCTTCTGTATCTCTGCTACCTTTAAACTAAAACAAAAAAAGAAAAAAAAATCTTGCTTTTTTCCCACTTTCTGAAATATAAGAAAGTTCAGTTACATATTTGCTGTTTTGAACTGTTTGTAAGTTTCTTGGAGGCCAGTGCTTTCTTGGGCTAAAGGGAAGTCTCTGTGTTCACCAGTGGCAATGGTTAACACTGAGCAGCCTGCTTGTCCCTGTAGGAGTGGTTACTGCCTTGAAGCTGTAGTTTTATTGGCCATTTTGGGTCAATTCTAAACTCCTTGATCTCTCTCTCTTAAAACCCTGCTGCCTCATGGTTTTGGTGTCTTTCTAGGCTTGTTAGTTGTTGCTGAAGTACCTACCAAGGGGAGAAAATGGTGAGGAAGAAAGGAGCCACTTTTGAGATTTTAAGTATTTTCTTCTGATTTTTTTGTTTAGAATAACTGCTTTGCCGCCTACTTTTCAGTGTTTTCTGGCTTGCTAAAGTTTATATCTGTATTAGAAACAATATTTAGAACACATCTAGAGCCTGTTTACTGCATTTCCTGTGTTGCACTTAATTTAAAATTGTTTTTTTCTCTTAAAATTGCATTTTACCTGACTTTGGCCTAGCACTCAAGTGTGTGGTCATTTATTGCACTGTTGTGAATATTTTGCTACTTGTGTATCTCTGCTACCTTTAAACTAAAAAAAAAAAAAAAAAATCTTGCTTTTTTCCCACTTTCTGAAATTTAAGAAAGTTCAGTTACAGATTTGCTGTTCTAAGTTTCTTGGAGGCCAGTGCTTGCTTGGGCTAAAGGGAAGTCTCTGTGTTCACCAGTGGCAGTGGTTAACACTGAGCAGCCTACCTGTCCCTGTAGGAGTGGTTACTGCCTAGAAGCTGTAGTTTTATTGGCCATTTTGGGTCAATTCTAAACTCCTTAATCTCTCTCTCTTAAAACCCTGCAACTCTCTTTTTGCGTGGTCTTGCACACAGAGCAGCATCGGGCAGCGCCGCTTATAAAGGTTTAAACTATCCCCGGCTCCACAAAGTCTGCTCTTCACTTTTTCCCTTATAACTGCTCTAAATCTCTAATTAAGCACTTTATTTTCATTCTAAAGCCCTGCACTTGCTCGTATAAGTAATCTCATAGGTAAACACAAACTAAAGCACTACATCCTCTTATACTCCTTCTAAGCACTCACTCCCTATTGGTTCTTTATGTTCAGTCAATAAGTAGTTCCCTATATTATTCAGGCATGTCCAAAGGTCAGTTTTGGGTTTACTCTGCAGTCCAGATGGTGAATCTGGGAATCTTGAGGCAATGTTACAACTGCCTTATGTATACAGACCACCCTCTCCTCCTCCCAAGCTCAAATATATGTGAGAGATGCAACTATATAGCCAAACTGGAGGCTAAGCTCTCTCAACCCAGTACTGGCACAGCCTGTCAGGAGGAGAAGGTAACTACACACACCACAAATCCAGTCTCACATAGACCTATCGCATCAGCAAACCAAACACATAAACACACAAAAACATACTTGGAGGCTCTAAATAAAAATCTGCCTAAGCAGCAGAGACCTACAAAGCAGACATCCGATCAACACCTACCACGAAACAATATCCATGTAGCAAATAGCTCACAAAGTCAGTGTGCCACACAGTCACAGCCCTTAAGGCTAAACAACACACCTAATGCACTTGTAATAGGTGACTCTATTGTCAGACACACTGACGTCCCACTCACCAGGCTGAACAAGGAGAAGGTTACTGTAAGCTGCCTGTCAGTTGCCAGGATCCGCCACATAACACAAGCACTCAGGTCACTCCAAAACAAGTACAAATATGACTCCATCATTATCCATGCTGGTGTGAATGACCTGAGACGTACCTCCCTGGACTACATGAAAAAAGACTTACAGGAGTTATTTCACCCCTGGGATTTCGAATACTGGCAAAGGCTCTTGCCTCCCCCATAGTGCCTTTTTAGGCAAGGCTCAAAAGACAAACCCCCCCCATAGACAACACAAAGAAAAAAAAACTAAGGGTAATGCTGCTCAATGTCAGACGTCTAAACCTCAAGATGCATGCACTCGAGACTTCTCAGTATGGAAAATATCGATATCTGTGCAGTAACAGAAACCTGGTTCAAGGCTCCCGGGAGCACCCCAGCACTAACAGGTTATACTTCATACCATGCTTTCCGGCCACAAAACTCGGACTGAACTACAAAAGGAGGGGGAGTATCCATATTTATCAAAGATACTCACACCTCCAGGTTAGTGGCACTGCACGAAGCATTGGAGACCATCCATGTGCAACTAACAGTGGGAAAAACTGCCTTTCAGTTTCTAGCCTGCTACAGACCACCCTCCCAAACACAGGAACCTCACTCAGCTTTCCTGAGAACACTGGAGAATATGAAGGTCTCTCCAAACACTATTATATTGGATGACTTCCACTACCCAAACATCGATTGGGAACACTACTCAAGCCCAAACACCCTCGCCCAACGGTTCCTAGAATTTATAAACTCAAATGCTATGGAACAACTGGTCACCACTCCCACAAGAGGGGAAAACATATTGGATCTGGTCATCACCAACATGGGGTCTCTATGTTCCACACCAGAGGTATACCCCTCATTGGTAAGATAAGACCATAAACAAATCTCACTGGACATCCATATTCCATCCCCAACCCTAGATAAGGAAACCATGGTGAAGAACTTCTCAAAAGCAAACTTCACACTTCTCAAAACTGAGGTGGAATCCTTCAAAGCCCCCGGGCCGGTGGAAAATACGGCCCAAAATACAGAATCCTTTACAAAAGCATTCTATGGACACCTACAGGAATGCATGGAGCATGCTATCCCAAATAACACCAAGGCTCACTCCTCCAAAGGCAGGAGACCTGTCTGGTGGACCCCGGCCATAAATAAGCTATACAACAGAAGATGAAAGCTACTACATGACAGAGCAAAATCCCAAAAAGGGAAGGCATCACTGATCAGTACTAGCAAGACACTATGATCCCTTATAAAATCATCTAAGGCCAGCTTCGAAAGAAAAATTGCACAAGACACTAAAGATAATCACAAGGCCTTCTTAAGTTATGTCAGAAACCTGGGAGGCAACTCCCAGATATGCTCTGAGTTAGTGCAAAATGACAAAAAAAAATACACTGAACCCGCAGACATTGCCACCATCCTGGCAGAAAGGTTCAGTGCAAACTTCTCTCCCCTTCCACCCAAAAGAGCAAATGTCTATCCCAACAGGGTGTAGCCTTCCTGAGATCACAGACGCACAGGTGAGATCTGCCCTCTCCAAAGCAAAAAAACACAGCATCAATAGGACCAGATGGTGTCCCAGGCTGCATCTTAAACGAGCTCCGAGAAGAACTAAACCCTCATATAAAGTCACTGTTCAATCTCAGCCTTACTACAGGATATGTACCAAAGAATGGCGTACAGCAACAGTGGTCCCACTCCACAAAGGTGGTGCCACAACAGACCCCGGAAACTATCGCACTATAAGCCTGACTAGCCTGGTCTGCAAAGCTATGGAGTGTATCATCATGGAAATCATAAAAAAAGACATTGGGAACCTCCAGACACTGGATCCTACCCAATTTGGCTTCGTTAAGGGCAGATCTTGCCTCTTGAATCTGCTCAACTTCTTTGAAACAGTTACCAAAGCCATAGATGAAGGGAAGGTAGTCCACACAGCCTACCTGGACCTCACAAAAGCCTTCGACACAATACCCCACTTGGGCATCATAAATAAACTCACCAGCTTAAATATCAACCTCTATGTCACAAGATGGGTTGCAAACTGGCTCAGGGATAGAACCCACAAGGTCAGAATAGCAGGTGCCATGTCAGACGCTAAATCAGTTACAAGTGGTGTCCCACAAGGCTCAGTTCTGGGACCTCTCTTGTTTGGTATATATTTCTCCGAGGTACAGGCTAACACAGGTGGACTATGGCTGACCAAGTTCGTAGATGACTGCAAACTGGGTGCTGTAATCGACTCTCAGGCTGACACAAGCATCCTCCAAAAGGGTCTCACAGAGACAGATAACTGGTGCCAGAGCCATGGCCTAAAGCTAAATGCCAAAAAGTGGATAGTCATCCCCTTTGGGAAAAACAAAGTGCCCACAAATTACCACATAGGTGGTAATCCATTAAGTACGGAAGAAGTAATTAGGGACTTCGGGACCCAAGTAGGTCAGCAATCTCTCCTTTGACAATCACGTTGCCAAAGTGGTTAGAAAGACCTTCTATATAGCCCACCTTATCATGAAAGGGTTCACATCTAGATCGAGAGAGGTTATTGTGCCCCTCTACTCATCTTTTATCAGGCCCATAATTGAGTACAATGCCCCATTTGGTATGTACCTTACCCGACACCTTCAGCAACTGGAAAGACCCCAAAAGTATCTCACCAAGAGGATCAAGGGGCTCAAACAGATGCCCTATGCAGTTCGGCTAAAGAAACTCCAGCTCTACTCAGTTGCGTACCACCTACTCAGAGGCGATTTGTGACTGACGTATAAAGCCATGTCCAACCCAGAATTAATGGACATGCTTCACCTCAGGAAATCCAAATCCCTTAGAGCTACACTCTCCAGGGACTTGAACCTCAGCACAGAAATAAATAGGACATGCTGGAGGGACAGATTCATATCCCAGAGACTCCCCTCACTCTGGAACAAAATCCCAATCCATGTTAGGCAGAGCCCCTCACTGACCCTCTTCAAGAGAAATCTTGATGAGTGGATTGGAGATCATAAGTTTACCCCTGGGATCTCTTCTGTGTCCCTGCTTGACAGAGGTACAGTAAACTAACCTTAAAAGGGCTATCTTCTGTGACCTACTTTACAGAGGCAGAGTCAACTAATCTAAAAGGGTGGCAAAAGCCAAACACACTCTGGCTAGGCTTATACATGCCCTAGGGCAGATAGCCTAGTATCAACCTATGAACCTATGAACATATATATATATATATATATATATATATATATATATATATATATATATATATATATATATATATATATATATATATATATATCTATGGGAACACTACATAATCTTGAAAGTTTAAAATACCAAATTTCAAACGTTCGAGACCATATAGCCGAAACCTCAAACTGCTGAAAGACCAGATCAAAATCCTGACTATCGGGAGTTTGAAATTCAAGCTTCTAGAGTTGCGCTATGGTGGAAGGGCAGGTAAGTATTTCTGTTTAACTGTTTTGGTTAGAGGTTTAATGTGTAAGTCTGTGCTGTGAGTGTGATGTGTGTGTGAGATGGGGATGTAGGTGTGTGGTGGTATATTCATGTGTTTGTCTGGGTAGTGCAACCTTGGAGTTAGAATATTTAAGTAGGGGGTGTGGGGGTGCAGGGGGGCTTGCCCCCCTGTTTGCTGTAGGTTAGGTTTGTGCATTTGTGTTTTGGGGGAATGTGTGTGTATGTGTCTATGTGTGGTGTATGTTGTGTGTAGTTTTCGGTAGTTTGAATTTTGCGGTTTTGGTTTATCCGTATTGTAGTGTTTCGAGTGTTTGGTCTCGGGATTCTGGGCATCGGTAGAGTGAGTGTTCGGTATTTAGTAGTGGTTCCATATATACACATATATATATATATATATATATATATATATATATATATATATATATATATATATATATGTGTGTGTGTGTGTGTGTGTGTGTATATATATATATATATATATATATATATATATATATATATATATATATATATATATATATATATATATATATCTACACACACATATATACATACATAAGTATATATATATATATATATATATATATATATATATATATGTGTGTGTGTGTGTGTGTGTGTGTGTATACATAGTGCAGTCGAACAACAGATCCACACTCTGAACCTCGTACTGCAACAAATCTGACCAAAGGTTGTCTAA
This sequence comes from Protopterus annectens, assembly GCF_019279795.1. NCBI lineage: Eukaryota > Metazoa > Chordata > Ceratodontiformes > Protopteridae > Protopterus > Protopterus annectens. Next base: position 761,513,634 of record NC_056751.1, read on the forward strand.
ATGGGGGTGAAGGGGCCCAAACTATGGACCTCTGTCAATTATTGCCTTTATCCTTTCCTCCCCAGCAAAACTGTTCTGCCTTGCAACAAAATCATAAGGCCTGCCAATTCTTGAACCCAAAGCCCTGTAAACTATGATCAAAGCAATGTACCATTACACCATCTGAGCTCTGTGAAATAGTGATGACATTCCAAATATATCAGTTAGTATAATCATTCAACAGGTGGGAAAGGAGTCTGTAAAATTAGTCAGGTAGACTATATATACATGTATATATATATATATGTATGGATATGCATATATGTGGACAAATCTATACATAATTCATACACATATATATATATATATATATAGAGAGAGAGAGAGAGAGAGAGATACATCCACATTCATATCCACATATATGCATACATACATATATATATGTAGAAGGGTTAATAAATACATATACATATATATATATATATATATATATATATATATATATATATATATATACATACATAAATATACAGAAATATATGACAGTTAAAAACACATGCAATCTTGGGATCCTGCTGCTGCACACTAGAAGTGTAAATCTGAAAATGCACTCACTGGAAGTATTCCTTAAAATGGGAAACAATGAAGTATGTGCTGTAACAGAGACCTGGTTAAAGGCAGTAGGAAGCACCCCTGCAGTAGCAGCCTATAATTAGTTCCACAACATTTTGCTGCACTACCTGGACAGAAGCTCCAAAGGTGGTGGTATTTTCATACTCATAAAGGATGCACACACCTCCAGAGTGGTAGACCTACATTATGCATTACAGATCCTGTAGGCATAGCTAACATTGGGTAAGACAGTTGTTCAGGTTGTAGCCTGCTATAGGTCCCAAAACATGTCCCAAGACTCACACTCTATGTCCATAAACACCCTGGAGAATATTAGTGTCCAACCTAATACCCTCATACTGGTTGACTTCAACTACCCCACCATTAAGTGGGAAAGTTACTCATGTACCGATGCACATGCCCATCACATCAACCTAATCCTTCCTAACATGGGCGACTGTTGCTCTACACCATTAGTCAACACCTCACTTGTTATATCTGAACACAAATTAATCACCTTTGGAAATCTACAGCCATCCTACTCTCCTGCACATGTAACCACCATGAAAAGCCTTTCCAAAGCTAACTATGGCCTCATAAAAACAGAGGTGGCTAACCTCACAGCAGCCATGCAAATAGAGACTAGTTGCATGACAGCTGAATCAAAAACAATGCACTATGAACACGTACACAAATGCATGAATACCACCATACCCAATACAACCAGGAACCTCACCTCCAACAAAAGGAAGCAAATGTGGTGGTGTCCTGTAGTAAAGAAACTGTACAACAGAAGGAGGGAGCCAATATGGAATAAGGTTAAGTCCCAAGACAGGAAATAAACTCTTATACATAGTAAAGACATCCACAAAGCCTCATACAGTTATGTAAAGAATCTCCATGAAAATACCAAGATTTGTTCTGAGCTACTAGATGATGGTACCTCCCAGATTGAGCCAACAAATAATGCCAATATACTGGCTGACATATTGAGTGCCAACTTTACCCCTCTCACCCCCCCAAAGGACCTATCACAATACCAGTACACTTCCACGCACCCAGTATTACTGCTGCACAGGTTAAAACACCACTGTCCAAGGCCAGGAATACAGCTTCTATGGGACCTGACAATATTCTTGGCTGTGTTCTTCATGAACTAGAGTGACCTGACACCTCACCTGTGTGCCCTGTTCAAGAATAGCCTCACCTCAGACTTTGTCCCTACTGAATTATGCACTGCTACAGTCACCCCTCTCCACAAATGAGGTGTGACTACAGACTCTGCGAAATACTGCCCCAACTGCCAGACAAGTCTGTTATGCAAAGCTATGGAATGCGTCATCATGCACCTAATAAACAGGGATATAGGAATCTGCAGACTCAGGATCCCACATAGTTTACTTTTGTGAATGGTAGGTCATACCTGCTCATTCAACCTGGTCAACTTCTTGGCATCAGTCACCTGAGGTGTGTATGATGGTACATACAGCCTATCTTAATCTGGCCAAACCCTTTGATAACATTCCCCATGCAGGAATCATGCAAAAACTGACTAAGCTAGGTGTCAAACCCTATATCACTAGGTGGGAACAGCGATACAAACACAGGGGTAGATTGAACATACTGCTGTCATACACTGAGACAGTTGCAGATGTCACTGGGTTTGTTGTAACATCCTTTATCAGGAATATGATGTTGGTAATACCAGTGGATGTGAGTATTTACTGACTGCATTCCTCAGAGTTTATGAATGATTTACCAAGGACACCAACTGTCTGGAGAACAGACAAAACATAACAGGCAGACACACAGCCAGTCTGTGGACAGCGTGCCAGTGGAGAGGTATGTCAGAGACATATCACTGTGAGTCATTACGTCACACACTAAATGCATTTCCATGCAAACCCTGACAATGTATCAATCCACCATGTGTATAGCAGCACTGATGACATAGAATCTGTTCAGAAATATGGGGTATGTCCCCCATGTTGGTTGGCTGTCTCAACATGTTCTGTCCTGTGATGTCTTGCCACCTACTGTACGTGAATCTGTAGGCCACCACCTCTGTAATGTCCCTCACATAGGCAAGGAAAGGCCCACGTTAAGGAATGTCCCATATGTCGGAACTAGCAGCAGTGTCCAGGCCCACAGCACAATACAATGTGGGCACATACATAGTGGCATGGCCATAGCAATACCTGACATCTGCGCATCTGTACAGAGGACTGACAGAAAGTAGATAGCTAACAGGTTATGCATTAGGATGAATGTTTTGAAAGACATACGTCTGAAACTGCAAGGTATGCAATTACTACATGACTGCAGTCTTCAATGACATGTTCAAATCACAAAGTAGTCTACAGTTAATATCAACATATCAGATCAATATCCAATAGGAGATACATATAAACATACAGCTCAAACACCTAGATCAAGATACTCAGTACTCAGAGTCCAGCTTTGCATGCAGGGGTGTATGGTTCCAGTCCTACAATCTGCAATCTACTCTTACTTGAAAAAGTACTGTTAAAAGTACTAACACAATGATATCATATGTGTTAAACTATTTCTGTCAATCAGTGCACTGTAGCTGGTGTAACATCCAAGTGTGACTGCATATAACCTGGGATTCTACCTATGTATGAAACAAATCAAAAGAAAAAATACTGTGGTACTACCCATGTATACCCAGGTGCCCCATACAGTATACTCATACCCCTTGCTACTGTAATGACAGGACAAAGAAGCATATTATGTACAGGAAATTAAATGCACTTATTAAAGATCTCATTACCCTTTTATTTTATCAGACTGGAATGTGATCACTGGTTACCAGGGCAGAGCTATGCTTAGCAGGTGTAAGCATTGCTTAAATATAAATGCTAAGCAGATTTGTGCACTGATAAGTGAAGCCTACACGATGTAAGCGCCTACTCGTTTAATCATACGTTAGCACTGCTTACCATGACACAAACCTACAAAAACATGCTTAAAGCTGTTCAAAACTGCCTTAATCACTCTATATCCAACAGTCCTTGTTCTGTATAGCAACAAAATAAATGATCCTTACAGGTCTTGAACCCAGGGCCATTCACCCCACAGCCAATGCAATTTAACAATAAGCCACCTCAGCTGTATGGTTATAGGATGTTTTCCCAAACATACCCTTCTTTACAGCCAGTTTACAATAGGGAAGAGACACTGTGCAATTAGGAAGGATTGGTATCTATATATATATATATATATATATATATATATATATATATAAATAAAATTAACCGCACTCAAAAAAATTGAACGAAGAGAAGAAATTTAACTATGAAATGAACTTCGTGACAATAAAAGCATTCAATAAAATAGTAAATAACACCAACAACTCTTGTAGAACTTTAGCGCTTTTGTCTTATTTATTATCAAGACTTCTTCAGAAAGACATGTTTCATAAGTATGAGCAACCATTTTCACTTTCTTTATTTACATTAGTTCTAGCAGGCCATTTAAATTAACAACAGTTCCTATCCAATAGTAAAGTGTGAAGAAGCAGGGTGCTGTGTGCATTTTCATTAACATTACAATTGCAGTTACATAAGGTAAATTGGTCAGACAGTAATAGCCTTGTGGTGCCATGTGCATACTAAAAGGGATTGTGTGCAAAAAGGGATCGTGTGCAAAAAAGGGATTGTGTGCAAAAAGGGATCGTGTGCAAAAAAGGGACTGTGTGCAAAAAGGGATTGTGTGCAAAAAAAAAAAAAATTTTTATGGGGGAACCGGGAAGGATGACAGTCATGCTGTGATGATTCTAATATAAACACATAACTTATGAGTCTTTGCCTCCAAAGGTAAGTAAAGAAGGGAACGGAGGAAGGTGGAGGAGTCAGGTAGAGAGTCCTACTATGCTTTGGTATCGGTGTGTGTGTGTAGAGAAATGTGTGGGTATGCCACCTGATGGGGGAGTGGGAGGAATTTGGTGTGGACTTGAGGGGGGGCTGCCCATGACAAGGAGCCTATGAATAACAGTGTCCCCCAGAAGACTGTCAGTGCAGACGGTACCACCCGTGGGCTGGTTTGGATGGTATCACCCCTTGAATGGCTGCGTGAAAATGTGAGACCGGGGGTATAGTTGGTGGGGTCAGCGGGGGCTAGCCTTGTGATTGGGAGCATGTGTGTAGGGGGGAATGGGGGAGTCAAAAGTCAGAGAGAGAGTGGGAGCATATGTGTAGGGGGTATGGGGGAGTCAAAAGTCAGAGAGAGAGAGAGAGAGGAAACACATTCTATTCACTTGCACAGTTGTAAATCCATAAACACATTAAATCTACTTGCACAATTCTTCAAACCCTCTTGCACAGTTCTTCAAACCCTATCACATTTCAATCTCTATACCATTTAAGTGCACATTTAATATTCAGTGTCTCGTTGAGACCTGGATAGACATCATCTCTCAGTTCTATTTGCCATTTTAATTCCCGAAGTTGCCGGAATGTGTCCATGTCCCCTACAAATTCTGTTATTTTTTCCAGCACTGTGAATTTGAATCGTGTGAAGTTTGGGCAAATAGTACTGTGTTTAGCCAAGGCATAGCAGGACTAAGATTAATACTGTATGCAGGTTAACAGAAGCAGTATTAAGAAATAACTTCTTTCAATTCAACGGGAAGATTTACCACCAACAGAAAGGGGTAGCCATGGGGTCCAAAATGGCCCCAGCATATGCAAACTTAGTCCTCAGTGCCTGGGAAATGGATAAGGTTGAATCACTGCCTGGGTTCAACAACACCATAATGTACAGGCGTTATACTGATGACGTCTTTTTTGTCTGGAAGGGGGACAGACTTTCTCTGAGCAATTTTCTGGAAACCCTTTTCCAGAGTCTGCACTTCTTGACCCTCATGGTAGGACGTATCGGAACCACCACTCAATTCCTGGATATCCACCTCACTATAGACCCGGAAAGTGGACAGTTTGACTCCAACATCTACCGCAAGCCCACTTTCCGGAATAACTATCTAGAGTTCAGCAGCCAGCATCCCCATTTCATGAAAAAGAATATTGTAAAAGGACAATTCATCCGGTTATCCAGACTCATTTTTAGGGACGAGGTTTTCATCAAGGAAGGTTTTTACCTCAGAAACTTGTTCCTAGAAAGAAAATACCCAGAGTATCTAGTGGACAACCTGTTCCAAGAGATCATACAGCACAGACACTCCAGGTACCCACCAATCCTGGAAAAGGGATTCACAGCAAGGGCACAGAACGGACCGAACAAAAAGGACTGGGTGTCAAGTTTCCCCTTCCAATTTCCACCGATATGTTTGGAATTAGAGGGTCCTCACCAACAATTGGGACATCTTGGGAGGAGAAAAAGGTCTGACAAAGTTACTTGGGACATCCCCAAACCTCTGTTTCAAACAAACCTCTTCTTTTGGTGGTGCGTTCGAGAGGAATAAAAGCCCATCCCCACAGAGCGAAGTATCGACAGAACCTGGAATGTCTGACTGCGGCAAGTGTGTTGCCTGTGTACACATACGAAAAAACAACAACGTCACCTTCCCACACTGCAACAGAACTGTCAGTCTACATGACCACTATGACTGCAACACAAAAAATGTAGTCTACTGTGCTTTCTGCGAACACTGTGGGAATTTCTATAGCTGCAAAATGAACAGGAAGCTGAGTAGCCATATTAAAGAACACACTGCAGCAATACACAAGCAGGACAGTTTGAATGCCTTGGCTAAACACAGTACTATTTACCCAAACTTCACAGGATTCAAATTCACAGTGCTGGAAAAAATAACAGAATTTGTATGGGACATGGACACATTCCTGCAAGTCCAGGAATTAAAATGGCAGATAGTACTGAGAGCTGATGTCTATCCAGGTCTCAACGAGACACTGAACATTAAATGTGCACTTAAATGGTATAGAGATTGAAATGTGATAGGGTTTGAAGAACTGTGCAAGAGGGTTTGAAGAATTGTGCAAGTAGATTTAATGTGTTTATGGATTTACAACTGTGCAAGTGAAAATAATGTGTTTCCTTTCTCTCTCTCTCTGACTTTTGACTCCCCCATACCCCCTACACACATGCTCCCACTCTCTCTCTGACTGTTGACTCCCCCATACCCCCTACACACATGCTCTCAATCACCAGGCTAGCCCCTACTGACCCCACCAGCTATACCCGCCGGTCTCACATTTTCACGCAGCCATTCAAGGGGTGATACCATCCAAACCAGCCCACGGGTGGTACCGTCTGCACTGACAGTCTTCTGGGGGACACTGTTATTCATAGGCTCCTTGTCATGGGCAGCCCCCTAACAGCCCCCCCTCAAGTCCACACCGCTTTCCTCCCACTCCCCCATCAGGTGGCATACCCACACATTTCTCTACACACACACCGATACCAAAGCATAGTAGTACTCTCTACCTGACTCCTCCACCTTCCTCCGTTCCCTTCTTTACTTACCTTTGGAGGCAAAAACTCATAAGTTATGTGTTTATATTAGAATCATCACAGCATGACTGCCATCCTTCCCGGTTCCCCCATAAAAATTTTTTTTTTTTTTTTTGCACACAATCCCTTTTTGCACACAGTCCCTTTTTTGCACACAATCCCTTTTTGCACACAATCCCTTTTTTGCACACAATCCCTTTTTGCACACAATCCCTTTTAGTATGCACACGGCACCACAAGGCTATTACTGTCTGACCAATTTACCTTATGTAACTGCAATTGTAATGTTAATGAAAATGCACACAGCATCCTGCTTGTTCACACTTTACTATTGGAAAGGAACTGTTGTTAATTTAAATGGCCTGCTAGAACTAATGTATATAAAGGAAGTGAAAATGGTTGCTCATACTTATGAAACATGTCTTTCTGAAGAAGTCTTAGACGAAAGCGCTAAAGTTCTACAAGAGTTGTTGGTGTTATTTACTATTTTATTGAATGCTTTTATTGTCACGAAGTTCATTTCTTAGTTAAACTTTCTTCTCTTCGTTCAATTTTTTTGAGTGCGGTTAATTTTAGTTATAAGTCTTCTACTCCGCGTGACAGTATGGCAGGAAACATAGCACCCAACTCAGGCTCTAGTAGCCAATTGAAGACAGAAGCAACCAGGAGCAGGACACCAATTGATCCAACAACAGTTCTTACAAAATTATCGGAAGGAATTCGTTTGGCACAGGATCTCTTCGAGGACCTAAACAGCAGACCTTTAACACCTACAAATGAAAGGATCACCAGGGACCGCACTGAACCCCTGGACCACTCTGAACTCAGGGCCACAATTAACAACAAAACTGGGACAGAAATAAGGACCACATAGGCTCTTGACCTGATACTCACACAGATGGAAATTAATCCCTTCCATTGCCCGGTCCAGAATACAACAGCACAACTGGAGTACAGTCAAAACAGAGGGGTCTCACAGAGCGCCACATCTCTGATTACCAGATTCGAGAGACTGATTAAAACCTACAAAAACCTGGAGCATGACAACTTCTATCTGGAAAGTTGTTTAGAGCTGGATATAGTCCCACAGGGTCTCAGGTGTAACAAATTTCCTAACAGGACTACTCCAAACTCTCAGCTTCACAAAGAACTGGTCAAAATATATAATGACTCTGGGTTAGCAGCTATCAAAGCACTCATCCAAAGTAATACTGAGAGTATGGCCACCTACAAGTCTCAAATAGATGATCTGCAAACATGCATCCTGCAGGATCCCACATTTATTGACTTCGCGGAAATGTGGGACAATGTACCGCACAAAATTACTAGGCATGTGGCGACACTGATTGAACGCAAGAAAGGCAAATTGCTCAGGGACATTAAACAATATGAGGAAGGAAAAGCATACCCGATCAGGCCCACACGCTCCTTACATACACGGAGAAGGCCAGACAGATATCCCACAAACAATCCGTTGTCCACAACCGAACTAAGGCCTACGACAGAATTACAAGAACCCACAAATGGACCCAACACACCAGAGGTGGATAGACTCCTCATCACTTCCAGCCCACTAGCAGGGAGTAGTTCCCAGATGATGGTACATACTCCTGCTAGGGGACAGCCAAGACCAGAAATGCCTCTCCAGAATCAGCCGACACAGAGAGATCCAGACACCAGTGAACGTGACCACCACGACAACAACGAGGACAACAACAATACAAACCACAGGACACCGGACAGTGCGATCAATCAAGGAAGGGTTTATCAGACCCCACAAATCAACGACCAGTCTTCCAACAACAACACAAGTAGCAACAACAATTTTTTTGATCTTCAGCAGGACTCACAACCAGAACCAGGACTTATACCAGGTTCATACCTGGGGGTAATGAATGAAACTGGAACCACAACACCAACAATATTGAGGGAAGAGGGGGAACTACAATCACAGAGGAAGAAGGAGCGGGAACGGGATACAGTACTAGTATTACTGGGATGGACCACCCTGATCACCCTCCCCATTCACTGATACCAGCACCTGATAGCACTGACTTCAGGTCTCCAGCAGGGGTAGGTGACATCTTTAACCTCACCACATGAGTTTTCTCGGAAAGCCATCATAAGGTACTGAAGAAAGGCTTTTCTTTCATCCTGGCGCAGAGAGCCAACACGGCAGATGTTATCCTGGACCTCAAGTGCTACCTGAGAAAGTTACAACTAAAATTAGATATACAACAATATGAAGAGGAAGAAGATGAGGAAAGCTTGGAAGATAACAACAGACCCCTTACCATGAAGAGCCTGTACACTCCTGCACTCTCCAACACACTGAGCCTCTTTGCGAGTACCTGCGAAAGGGATATCAGGAAACTCCTTTCTGATAAGCCCTCAGCAAAGTGGCACAACCTAAACAGGGAAGAAAGACAGGCTTGAAAGGAACTGAGTCAGGACAAATCCCTACAGATCATGAAGGCTGACAAGGGATCCGGGATAGTAGTGATGGAGCAGGAGAGATATATCCAAACACTTGAAGCATCCCTCATGAATAACCAGTTCTACAAAAAGGTCAACATCAACCAGGTACAACAGAACTTTAAACAAATTGACAACCTACTGTTGGAACTGTACCTCAGGGATGAGATCTCTCAAGACGAAAAAGACTTCATGCAGGTCATGACACCCAGCCTTGGAAAATGTTTTGGAATCCCCAAGGTTCACAAGAACCCTGAAAATCCACCTTTCTGCCATGTGGTATCGAACCGAAGGACAAAAACAGAAAAGATTTCACAATACGTGGACCACATCCTTAACCCCATTGTACAGAACAGCAAATACTACACCAAGGACTCCTGGGCTTTTCTAAATGACATCTTCAAACTAAGGCTGGATAGAGGGGAATATTTACTGGTCACCCTAAATGTAGAAGCACTCTACACAAACATCCCCCACGCCAAAGGACTGACCCTCACCAGACAGTACCTGAACAGGCACTCCAACCTAAGCGGGACTAAGATTAATACTGTATGCAGGTTAACAGAAGCAGTATTAAGAAATAACTTCTTTCAATTCAACGGGAAGATTTACTACCAACAGAAAGGGGTAGCCATGGGGTCCAAAATGGCCCCAGCATATGCAAACTTAGTCCTCAGTGCCTGGGAAATGGATAAGGTTGAATCACTGCCCGGGTTCAACAACACCATAATGTACAGGCATTATACTGATGACGTCTTTTTGTCTGGAAGGGGGACAGACTTTCTCTGAGCAATTTTCTGGAAACCCTTTTCCAGAGTCTGGACTTTCTGACCCTCATGGTAGGACATATCGGAACCACCACTCAATTCCTGGATATCCACCTCACTATAGACCCGGAAAGTGGACAGTTTGACTCCAACATCTACTGCAAGCCCACTTTCCGGAATAACTATCTAGAGTTCAGCAGCCAGCATCCCCATTTCATGAAAAAGAATATTGTAAAAGGACAGTTCATCCAGTTATCCAGACTCATTTTTAGGGAGGAGGTTTTCATCAAGGAAGGTTTTTACCTCAGAAACTTGTTCCTAGAAAGAAAATACCCAGAGTATCTAGTGGACAACCTGTTCCAAGAGATCATACAGCACAGACACTCCAGGTACCCACCAATCCTGGAAAAGGGATTCACAGCAAGGGCACAGAACGGACCGAACAAAAAGGACTCGGTGTCAAGTTTCCCCCCTTCCAATTTCCACCGATATGTTTGGAAATAGAGGGGTCCTCACCAACAATTGAGACATCTTGGGAGGAGAAAAAGGTCTGACAAAGTTACTTGGGACATCCCCAAACTTCTGTTTCAAACGAACCTCTTCTTTTGGTGGTGCGTTCGAGAGGAATAAAAGCCCATCCCCACAGAGTGAAGTATCGACAGAACCTGGAATGTCTGACTGCGGCAAGTGTGTTGCCTGTGTACACATACGAAAAAACAACAACGTGACCTTCCCACACTGCAACAGAACTGTCAGTCTACATGACCACTATGTAGTCTACTGTGCTTTCTGCGAACACTGTGGGAATTTCTAAAGCTGCAAAACGAACAGGAAGCTGAGTAGCCATATTAAAGAACACACTGCAACAATACACAAACAGGGCAGTTTGAATGCCTTGGCTAAACACAGTACTATTTGCCCAAACTTCACAGGATTCAAATTCACAGTGCTGGAAAAAATAACAGAATTTGTAGGGGACATGGACACATTCCTGCAAGTCCGGGGATTAAAATGGCAGATAGAACTGAGAGCTGATGTCTATCCAGGTATCAACGAGACACTGAATATTAAATGTGCACTTAAATGGTATAGAGATTGAAATGTGATAGGGTTTGAAGAACTGTGCAAGAGGGTTTGAAGAATTGTGCAAGTAGATTTAATGTGTTTATGGATTTACAACTGTGCAAGTGAATATAATGTGTTTCCTCTCTCTCTCTCTCTCTCTCTGACTTTTGACTCCCTCATACCCCCTACACACATGCTCCCACTCTCTCTCTTTGACTTTTGACTCCCCCATACCCCCTACACACATGCTCCCAATCACCAGGCTAGCCCCCGCTGACCCCACCAACTATACCCCCCGGTCTCACATTTTCACGCAGCCATTCAAGGGGTGATACCATCCAAACCAGCCCACGGGTGGTACCGTCTGCACTGACAGTCTTCTGGGGGACACTGTTATTCATAGGCTCCTTGTCATGGGCAGCCCCCTAACAGCCCCCCCTCAAGCCCACACCGCTTTCCTCCCACTCCCCCATCAGGTGGCATACCCACACATTTCTCTACACACACACTGATACCAAAGCATAGTAGGACTCTCTACCTGACTCCTCCACCTTCCTCCGTTCCCTTCTTTACTTACCTTTGGAGGCAAAGACTCATAAGTTATGTGTTTATATTAGAATCATCACAGCATGACTGTCATCCTTCCCGGTTCCCCATAATTTTTTTTTTTTTTTGCACACAATCCCTTTTTGCACACAGTCCCTTTTTTGCTCATGATCCCTTTTTGCACACAATCCCTTTTTTGCACACGATACGTTTTTGCACACAATCCCTTTTAGTATGCACACGGCACCACAAGGCTATTACTGTCTGACCAATTTACCTTATGTAACTGCAATTGTAATGTTAATGAAAAAGCACACAGCACCCTGCTTGTTCACACTTTACTATTGGAAATGAACTGTTGTTAATGTAAATGGCCTGCTAGAACTAATGTATATAAAGGAAGTGAAAATGGTTGCTCATACTTATGAAACATGTCTTTCTGAAGAAGTCTTGATAATAAATAAGACGAAAGCGCTAAAGTTCTACAAGAGTTGTTGGTGTTATTTACTATTTTATTGAATGCTTTTATTGTCACGAAGTTCATTTCTTAGTATATACATATATATATATATATATATATATATATATATATATATATGAATAGAAACATACATAGAAAGAGAGAGAGAGAGAGAGACCTATGTAGGGAGATCCATATATGTGTACAACAATATATAGATATATTACCAATAAATACTGAGGTGTAAATATATATATATATATATATATATATATATGTATATATATATACATATATATATATATATATATATATATATATATATATATATATATGGGTCCCCTTCACATGCCGACATTTCAAAATGCCAAATTTCATATGGCCGAGACAATATGATCGACATTTTAAATGCTGACAATGCGGAAACAGCATCTCCATACAGTGCGGAATGGAAAGATTTACATTCCTGCACTGTAATGCGATCTCAGAGTTTGTATATTTAAGTTACGGGGGGTGCAATGGGGGCTCACCCCCCCTGCTAGCAGTGTTTAGGTAAGTGTTTGTTGTTTTTTACTTTTGTTTTTCATATGTTCGATATTTCAAATGCCGATCATATGGTCTCAGCCAAATGAAAGTCGGCATTTTGAAGTGTCGAACATATGAAGTAGATCTATATATATATATATATATATATATATATATATATATATATATATATATATATATATATATATATATATATATATATATATATATACATATACATATATACATATATATTACATACATATATATATATATATATATATATATATATACATATATACATATATATTACATACATATACATGACACTCACATCTGCCCCCCTCCACACACACACACACATAGTCCAAATAAATAAATAAGTGAACAGTACACTGCTACAAAATCATAGCAGCCTATACACAATGGCCAGACATACAACAACATCTTATTAAAACAAATAAAATGTCTGAACATAGCAAAGAAAAATACAACCAGCCAGTACTTCACAAATATTTATTATACTCTGATGTCTTGGCCAAAGCCTTCAAGGAGTAAAACATTACCAGAAATACATGCCTTAATTACAAGAAGCAATTAACATCTAGTTACATAATTGAATACACAGCCTCCAATTACACTCCTCATTTAACCCCCCACGGGATAAAGTATCACAGTTAATAGTAATACATTGAGAGTCTGCACACAACAATTTCCTTTTATGAATGTTTCAGCAAACTGTGGAACAGATTTTTTCAAATACAGTACCTTGGGACCCACTACTGTCCCCATGGTTAGATTCATTCACCTTTACGGCTATAGAACCGTCATATTTCTTATCAGTAATATATCTCACATGTTCTAACAGCCTAGTTTTAAAACATGTATTGCTTTCCCTCACATAAAATATGTTACAAGGGCATCTAAGAGCATTCTCTATACACCAACTTCTTGAATGTACAGATTTCAACATGTTTCCCAGCCATTTCCCTCAGCAGGAATTACAGGACTAAATGATGATAGAGTAGTATACCTATCCACCTACTACTGTATGACATCTGGGCAAAAAGCCTGACATAATTGGTGGACAGAGGCCCAAATACAAAGCCATACTTTAAATATTGCTCTTATACAATGAGAAAGTCGCTGGTGTTACAGGGTTTGTTGTAACATATCTTTTCTGAGGGATATAAAGTCAGAAAAACAAATGGATGTTACCATCTACATAATGCAATCACCAGAGTATGCTACTGATTTGCAAAGGACAACACTTACAGCCCATACATAGCAGGTTAACTTGTGGCCTTTATGTGGATGGCCCTACAGTTGAGAGCTATGCAGAGACAGAACTTTGTCAGACTGAAACCCATGCAGAAGTAGCATGCTCAGACATATCCTGTTAAACTAGCAGTTTTCATAACATATAACAGCAATACTCACATTCTGCCCCTAAGTCTGACCCTCCTCCACTATTTAGTTGGCTTGTCTCCACAAGTATTGTTGTAAGAGGTAGTAGCTCACACAACAACGGGATGTCTTCCTCACAAGTAAGGGAAAGGGCCAATGCCCACATGGATTACTCATTTATAGGAGTGTGTTGCCAAGACATTGGCTACTGGAAGAACTACACAGCTGATCTGCATACAATTAGTAAATGGAGAACCCCAATAGGTGCACAGGCCATCACCTGGTCAGGAGCATCACCTACAAAAGCCATGCTTCCACCTATTCAAACCAGCTCTATCCCTGTAGTGCACAGGGAGAGAGAGAGAGAGAAATAACAAATGAAACATAAAGTGGAAAAGAGAAGAAATAAAAAAGTAAGTGGAACATATGTAAGCATGTAATTGAATGTATTACTTGGTCTGTAATAATGGGAAATATGATTTGGAGGAATATATGTCCCAACAAGACATGATGTTCTAATGTCCTGCTAAACAGCTGCTATGGCCATAGCATCTGGCCCTCTCTGCAGTGAAAGATATCACAGACATACCTGTCAACTGTACAGATCCTTACAAAATGTCCACAGTTTACCATCATATATTTTGTCTTTTCCTCCTGAAATCTGTACTTTTCTGGCAAATAACTGAGGATTGAAGTCATCAAGTAATGACAAACACTTGAGTTTAATACTCCACATCCTTAAGAATATTCACAGTAATGCAAAATGTATCATTCTATGCACTTCCCATGTCTGTAACAGGAATATTTTACGTCTGTCACTGTTTATCCCCCCATCATTTTAGGCTTTGTCTAGATGTGATGCTCTGAGAGGTTGTAAGGTAGATCACAGCTCAGGAGCCTGACTCACTTGGGAAAGGACAGCTCATATATGACAACCGCGGGGGTGTCTGTCAAACAATTGTGACTGCGCCACTGCTAGGCCAGTTAATGGTATGTTTTCCATATCCATGTTACACGTGATTATGAGTATGACACATG
The DNA here is from genome assembly GCF_019279795.1 of Protopterus annectens. Lineage (NCBI taxonomy): Eukaryota > Metazoa > Chordata > Ceratodontiformes > Protopteridae > Protopterus > Protopterus annectens. Next base: position 761,528,961 of record NC_056751.1, read on the forward strand.
TTTGCCTTGTAAAGCTGAGAGACCTATAGAGGGCATGTGCATAGTAACCTAATGTTGCAGACGTGTGTTGAACTGCATATGATATATTGACTCAATAACATTCAACTGTACAGTGTTCTGCCAGACAATAAGCGCATTTGTGACTGATATCTGTAGTCACATACACATATACCTGTGTGATGTCAGCCAAACCATTGGCAGGTCTGTGAGCAATGGCATTATAACATAATAGCCTACTTATGACTGTTGGACATCTTCCAGGCTATCACACTGATGTCAAACCCTTCTGTGCAATCAACATACTAATGTATGGTGGAGCTATATTGATACAATATCAATATTGATGTCCATTTTGACTTCCATTTATGTGTGCCATTGTCCAGACGTACTGCTGTAACAGGTTGAGAAGTATGATTGAGCAGCAAGACTATAAATACAGTGTGCCATACTAACATACAAAGGAAATGTATACCAGGTATCCCCTGAGCACATGAATGTATGCATATATTCAGTTGGAAGGCACAACACTAATCACATGGGTTTCAAGCAGTCAGGTAAATAGGTTGTGCATGTTGCACATGTGTTTAATGTCAGTTTCAGTGCATACAACAGACATATATTTGTACAGCTACTGGTGGTTGCATTGCCCTGACTTTGATATGGGTACAAGAGTAAGCCTGATTATCTGGTATTAGTCAGAGAAGTGTCCACCTGTGTTATGACCCTCTATCCATGCCTATTGTGAAGGCTGCCAGCCTAACCAGATAGAATTTTATAGACAATTCTATCAATTGTAAATATTAATGTAAGACACAGGCTTGTTGTCTTAAATGAAATAAAATGCTGTTAGATGTGGTACTAAAAAAATGAAACAACAGTGCTCTCTGCTGACCACGTAAAACATGTTATGATCCTTTGATCTAAAGTTGGCTCCAGTCAGTCTACATGAAGAAATTATTTCCATTGTTTTAACCAAGAGTTAAATTGTTAAAGTTAAACATGCAGATGTATTTTTATTGTTCTGGTTTCTGACTAGCTGCAAGAAAACACAAGGTGATGTTAAAAATGTAAATGTAGTTTCTGTTAGCCTGGGAAACCAGGGAAGTGTAAAGAATGATGTAATGGGGACCAGGAATGTGATCTTAAAAACAGAGAGAATCAGAGATTATTAAGCATTTTTGTCTTGACTATCCAACACATCAGCACTCTGCCTGTTTATATATGTAAGTTACCTTAGACTTGTGTTTTCTCTTAGAAATAGCTAGAAACTAGAAAGATTAGACTAAGTGTTTTTCTGTAATGTCAGAACTGTAATACTGAATTATTTTAAGTATTTGTCCTTGATCTCTAAACTTTTGACTAGTACTGTGTAGTAAGAAATGTTGTCTTGTGTTTTTATTACTTATTATTAAATATTTTAAAACCTTTTAACTGTGGCTGTTTTGTGTAGAGATAACATTTAAGCTCTAGAGTACATTGCATATTTATAGTAATTACTGTACCAAGTCACTCTAATAAGCCTTGACTGTTTAGTTATACTACCAATTGGATAATAAAATTGCACAGTAATAATTGGACACCCTTTTAAGGGCCTTTGAGTATCTGATAAATATTTGCTGGGTGGTGGCACTGATTTCTTCTGTATAATCTGGGTAAAAGGGGCACAGCTGGAGAACCTGTGCTAGCCTTCCCCAGAAGTGTCTGTGTGGTTGTATAAACTCTTATCTCAAAGTGTGTGTGTGTGTGTGTGTGTGTGTGTGTGTGTGTGTGTGTGTGTGTGTGTGTGTGTGTGTGTGTGTGTGTCAGCTATTTGGGCAGGGACATGAAGCACTGGTTGGACAGAGAGGATGCTGGATATTTTAGCTTGCCCAGCTGTCTGAGATCTGGACCCTATAGCTGTCCCAGTGGGGAGTCTTATTGGGGACCTAGAGAGCAAGGGAGCGACCAGCCCCGGACTGACTGTGATTTCTGTGTTCTCTTAAGGGAAATTGCACTTTACTGTGTGTATTTCTTATCCTTTCCTCTTATATGAGATGCCCCTCACTGGTGCTAGTGGTGAGGTTTGAGGCTCCTTGATTGCTGGGCCAGGGCACGGGTGTCACATATTAATTGTTTGGCAGTGGTGGAATATCCACATCACATATTAATTGGTGGCAAATACTAATTGGCTTGTAGTGGTGTGGGTAGAGTGAATTCCTGTAGCTTGTGTGCAGTGAGCTTTGAAGGTGTTTTGTACTCTAAAACAGCCATGCAGTGAATACTCAGAGTTCAGATTACAATTGTTTTATTTCTTTTGTTAGCTTAGTTAGTCAGGCTGAGCAGGCAGCATGTCAGCAGAGGAATATGGAAAGCTGACAAGGAGCCAGTTGGCAGAGATGTGCCAGGCTAGGGGACAAGTGCATGGAAACCTGACTAAGGCAGACCTGATTGCAGCCTTGGTTACAGCTGCATCAGAAAACAGCAACCAGGAGGACAACCAGACTGACTGTGGAAATATAATACCCTCAGAGAATGGACAGCTCAATCTTTCTGCACATGACTTAAAAATCCATCTGGAGCTAAAGAGACTTGAGTTGGAGGCCAGGCATGTGGAAATAGAAGCAACGGAGAGACTGAGGCATCTAGAGGCTGAGGAGAATGAGAAACTGCTACGCCTGGACTCTGAGGAAAAGGAGAGGCAGGGGCAGCATGAGAAGGAGATGCTGACTCTTCGCCAGAGTCACGGAGGTAATGGGGAAGGGAGTAACTAGACCCTAGAAGCACAACAGGTCAATAAATTTCTTTTGCAGTTTAAAGAGCAGGAAAATTTTGATAGTTTCATTCATATGTTTGAGAGGGTATGCAAACAGTAGAGTTTTGACCAAAGTCTCTGGGTATGGTTCTTGACCCCCTTACTCCATGGTAAAGCTGTAACTGTTTTGTAAAAAATGTCTGACATTGCATGTTTAAATTATACTGCTGTTAAAAAGCATGTGTTAGAATTGTTTAAGCTAACACCTGAAACGTATAGGAAAAAGTTTCATGAGCATAGACTCAAAGCAGATTAAAGTGTATGTGAATATGTCGCTGAACTGAGCACTTATTTCCATAGGTGGTTGAGTGAATGTCAGGTCACCACTTATGAAGGGCTAGCAGACCTTTTGGTGAGGGAACAAGCCCTTAGCACTTTGCCTGAGGACATGAGGATCTGGTTAGCTGATAGACAATATACTACTTCATATGAGTTGGGGAAGAAGGGAGACCTATATCTGGCAAGCAGAGCAGCCCTGCACAGGGAAGGGACCCTCATTACTGCTCATGGGTCTAAAGGAACCCATGGTGGCAGCACAGACTGTCCCAACAGAATCTGCCAGTAGCAGGGGAAGCCACTAGTCCAGGTACACATCCAGGAGCTAGGGTTAAATGTTTTGAATGCAACTAGTGGGGCCATGTGGCACACAGATGTCCACAGAGGCAAGGTGGGGAACAAAGGGTGAGAGAGCCAGTAAGTTGGAAAGATAAAATGCTAATAGTAGGTTGTCTTGAGACAACAGGGGTACTGAACTACCATCCTGCAGATGTCCAGATAGGGAAGGATTTGGATGAGGCAGTACCATGTGCTTATGCAGTTACACACAGTCAGACTAGAAGACACACATGTGGCTCTAGTAGTCTGGGGGAGACCCAGGCAGACTGCATACTTGCAGCCAGGACTGGTGAGGTGGTTACTTCAGGGAGGGAGCTACCCTGTAGCAGTGAGACTGAAGGTGAGCCACAGCTACTTGGGGGTACTGATGGTCCCTTGGGTAGAGTGACTGCAAAGGTAGAGGTGAGTAGTAGTACCCAGGCTGACAGTGAGGCACCAATGTCAGAGGATGCCAGACTTCCTGTGGAAGGGGAGCTGGGAAGGGTTACAAGGAGATAGTTGAGACAGGCTCAGCTCTCAGACCCTACATTGCAAAACATGAGGCAGGTAGCTAGGGAGGCACCTAATTCTCAAGGAAAGAGGGAATTTGTATACTGGGAGAAAGGGTTACTATACAGAGAGTGGACCCCTGAGGGATGGCTAGAAGGTGAGTGACAGCAATTGGCAGTGCCTAGAGCCTACCATCTGGTGCTTCTAGCCATAGCCCATGATATTCCCTTTGCAGATCATATGGGCAAAAAACATACAAAGAGGCGTATTATGCAGAACTTCTATTGGTGTGGAATTTCCAGAGATTTAACAGGGTACTGCAGGACCTGTGAGCAGTGCCAAAAGGTAGGCAAGGCAGGAGACAAGGTGAGAGCTCCTTTGTTGCCCTTGCCTGTAATTTATGAGCCATTACAGAGGGTAGCTATGGATATTGTGGGTCCTCTGAGTACCCCGAGTTCCACAGGGAAAACATATATCCTAGTAGTAGTGGATTATGCTACACAATACCCCGAGGCAGTGGCTTTGTCCTCCATTGAGGCAGAGAAGGTGGCAAATGCTTTGTTAGAGATTTTCAGCAGGCTAGGTTTCCCAAAAGAAATACTGAATGACAGAGGTACCAATTTCATGTCAAACCTGCTGGCTTGCCTGTGGAAATCCTGTGGGTTGAAGCACATGAAGACCACCCCCTACCATCCCCAGACTAATAGTTTTGTTGAGAGGTTAAACTCTACAATCAAGTCCATGCTATGGTCATTTGCAGATCAGTTTAAGAGGGAGTGGGACAAATATTTCTCCATCTGTTTGCTTATAGAGAAGTTCCCTAGGAATCCACAGGGTTTTCACCCTTTGAGTTGTTGTATGGGCATAGGGTGAGGGGACCTCTAGATTTAATTTGAGATGAGTGGGAAGGTGAGTGAGAGTCTCACAAGGGGTCTGTTGTGGCATACATCCTAAACCTCAGGACAAGGCTCAGGGAACTCATGGGCGTGGCTCAGGAGAACCTGGCAGAAGCCCAACAACAGAAAAAGCTGTGGTATGACAGGAATGCTTGAGCTAGAGAGTATGTTGTGGGGCAGCAGGTAATGGTTCTCATTCCTGTCAGACACAACAAACTGCAAGCAGCCTTTGAGGGACCCTACAAGGTGGTAATAAAGGTGAGTGATGTTAACTACATGGTGGAACTGCTAGGCAGAAGGCAGGGGCACAAATTGTACCATGTTAACATGATGAAACCTTACCATGATAGGGAGTCCCTTGTGCTGAGCATTTGCAGTGGATTGCAGGAGGAGCCTGAGGGAGATCTGGGAACTGATATCCCCAGTGAGGCTCGGGCTGACACCTCAGTGGAAAGAGTAGCAATGTCCCAGCCGCTATCTCCTACCCAGGTTTGAGAAATCCAAGCAGTGTTGCAGGAATATGGGGACATGTTCACTGGGAAACTAGGGTGCACCCACCTGTGGCAGCACCAGGTGGATACAGTACCCCAAAGGCCAATTAGGCAGACCCATTATAGAGTGCCTGAGAGAATCAAACAGACTCTGAGGGAGGAGGTACAGGAGATGTTGGAACTAGGGGTGATTCAAGAGTCCAACAGTCTCTGGGCCTCCCCAGTGGTACTGGTGCCAAAGAAGGATGGCAGCACCAGGGTCTGTGCGGATTGCAGGAAATTAAATAGTCACACAGAGTCGGATGCTTACCCCATGCCTAAGACAGATGAGGCCCTAGAGCAGCTGGGTGGGGCTAAGTATCTTACAACCATTGATCTTACCAAGGGTTACTCGCAGGTGCCCTTGATTCCCAGTGCTACAGAAAAGTCAGCCTTTGTGACTCCATTTGGCTTGTATGCATTCACAAAGATACCCTTTGGGATGAAGAATGCCCCAGCAACTTTCCAGAGGCTGGTAAATCATATCCTAGCAGGAGCAGGAGGGTCTGCCCTTGCTTACCTAGATGATATTGCCATCTACAGCCATTCCTAGCCAGAGCACCTACAGCATGTCTGGGAGGTGCTGGGCAGACTACAGAGGGCAGGGTTGACCATTAACCTGAGAAAATGTCAGGTTGGTATGGCAGAGGTCTCCTACCTAGGACATAGAGTGGGGAGTAGTAGGATAAGGCCAGAACCTGCCAAAGTGGAAGCCATTCAAGCATGGCCTACACCTGTTACTAAAAAGCAGTTGAGGGCATTTTTAGGGACAGCAGGGTACTACAAGAAAGTTTGTCCCCAATTATAGTCCCATAGCTGCTCCCCTTACAGACCTGACAAGGAAGAACAGGCCAGATAAGTTAGAGTGGACTCCAGGATGTGAGAAGGCATTCCAGAGGCTTAAAGAAGCTTTGGGAGGACACCCTGTGTTAGCCAGTCCAGATTACAGCAAATAATTTGTTGTGCAGGTGGATGCTTCAAACCATGGGGTGGGGGCTGTACTTAGCCAGTTTTCTTCAGAGGGAGAAGAGCACCCAATGATTTATCTCAGTCTTAGGCTTCAATCCAGGGAGGAATGCTATGCAGCTGTAGAAAAGGAATGTCTAGCCATAGTGTGAGCACTGCAGAAACTTCAGCCTTATCTGTATGGAAGGAACTTCACTGTTATGACAGACCACAACCCCCTAACATGGTTAAACAGAGCCAGCCAGCAAAGTGCCAAGTCGCTAAAATGGAGCCTAGGGTTGCAAGCATATGATATGTCAGTGCAGCACCACAGTGGGATTAGCAATGCCAATGCAGATGGGCTCTCAAGACAGGGAATGGGGTAAGGTATACTCAGATAGACCTAACTCTCTCAAGCAGCATTTCTTAATGGTCACTTGAAAAACTAGCTTGAGTTCTCCGGGAGGGGGAGAAATGTGAAAGCTGTCAGCCTAGCCAGATAGACTTTTATAGATAATTCTATCATTTGTAAATATTAATGTAAGACACAGGCATGTTGTCTTAAATGGAAAAAACTGTAGTTAGATGTGGAACTGAAAAAAATGAAACAACAGTGCTCTTTGCTGACCACGTAAAACATGTTGTAACCCTTTGCTCTAAAGTTGGCTCCAGCCTGTCTAGATGAAGACATTATTTCTATTGTTTTAACCTATAGTTAAATTGCTAGAGTTCAACATGCAAATGTATTTTTATTGCTCTGCTTCCTGACCAGCTGCAAGATAACAAAAGGAGATGTTAAGAATGTAAATGTAGTTTCTGTTAGCCTGGAAACCCAGGGAAGTGTGAAGAATGATGTAATGGTAACCAGGAATGTGATTTTAAAAAGAAAGAGAATCAGAAATTATTAAGCATTTTTTTGTCTTGACCATCCAACTCGTCAGCACTCTGCCTGTGTTCTATATGTAAGTTTATCTTACAGTTGTGTTTTCTCTTAGAAATAGCTAGAAACTAGAAAGATTAGACAAAGTGTTTTTCTGTGATGTCAGAACTGTACTACTGTATTATTTTAAGTATTTCGCTCTGATCTCTGAACTCTTGACTAGCACTGTGTAGTACGAAGTATTGTCTTGTTTTTATTATTTATTATTAAATATTTTAAAACCTTTCAACTGTGGCTGTTTTGTGTAGTGATAATTCAAGCTGTAGAGTATATTGAATATTTATAGTGATTACTGTGCCAAGTCACTCTAATAAGCCTTGACTGTTTAGTTATACTACCAATTGGATAATAAGATTGCAGAGTAGTAATTAGACACCGGGCCTTATAGTAGCTGGTAATTATTAGCTGAGTGGTGGCAGTGATTTCTACTGTATAGACTGGATAAAAGGGGCACAGCTGGAGAACCTGTGCCAGCCTTCCCCAGAAGTGTCTTTGTGGTTGTATAAACTCTTATCTCAAAGTGTGTGTGTCAGCTACTTGGGCAGGGACACAAAGCATTGGTTGGACAGAGAGGGTGCTGGAAATTTTAGCTTGCCTAGCTGGCTGAGATCTGGACCCTATATCTGTGCCAGTGGCTAGTTTTATTGCGGACCTGGAGATCAAGGGAGTCCAGCCCCAGACTGATTGCGATCTCTGTCTGCTCTTAAGGGAAATTTCACTTTTATGTGTGTATTTGCTATCCTTTCCTCCTATATGAGACTCCCCTCACTGGTGTTAGTGGTAAGGATTGAGGCTTCTTGATTGCTGGGCCAGGGCATGAGCATCACACCTACCACTACCAGCTATATCAACATCTATATACAATGGATATCACAAGTGTACACACCCCTGTTGGAATGCCAGGTTTGTGTGCTGTATGACAATCAGACCACAAAAGATCATTCCATAATGTTTCTCATCTTGAATGTGACCCCTAAACTGTACAATTCCATTGAAATACAATCAAAGGTGTTTCTAGGAAGGTGATAAACTATTGCCAAGTGAAGATGTCCCATGATGTTACAGTCCAGACCAAGATGGATGAATTCTGTAACCATCTCAAGAGGTGCATACACAACATATCAGTTTAAGGGTGTGCACACTCATTCAACTGGTTTATTGTACTGAGTATTATTTCCATATATTTACACAGACCAGATTGTTATGTTTTCAGTTAAATTGTGCAGGCTAGGCTATAGGTCACACTACAGGTGGGAATTGTTATGAAATGAGCTATTGTGGTGTCATGTTCCAATTGCACAAATACCAGGCAGTGTATTAGGGGTGTGTACCCTTTATATCCACTGTAGCTATATGGACACAGCAGTACCTTTCCTGTATATCCAGCCTCCACCAAGTTAGAGTAATCCCCTTTGGTGGACAGCAGCAATACACAAACCACATAATAGGTTGCTAAATTGGCTGTACATGGAAACAAAGGTGCAGGCAACAACTTGGAAGCAAGTCCACCTATATCTGAGCAAGCATGTAGGTTCACATATAATGTCCTGTAAGGCTGACTATGACTATAAATCACACATATCCACACCACCAAGGAGAAGTGCAACTGTGTCTCCACATATGTTGTGAGTCTCAGAGGAAACAACACAATTCACCGTATATTGGGGGTAAAGAGCACCTCATGCACACATGCTATGGATATAGGCAACCTGCATCATACAGGTTAGGTGGGCTGTCCACCCCAGTCGTATATGGAGATATGCACATCAACCACACTCCTCCCCTCAGCAATAGTGAGCATGTACATATCGCCTACTGATGACAACAACAGCATATCTCCATGGGGCATAATAACATCACTGTCTGCCTCCTACTTGAACTCAGGCATGTGCTCACAGCTTCATAACGCACCACAGTCAAACACAGACTGCCACCATCCACACACCATCTGCATGAAAGATGACCACTGTCAACCCTCTACATAGAAAGGAATGGAGAATAGAAGATTATGCAATCAAGTGTCCAACACTTGGGGGAATAATATAGCTCATGGACAGTTGTGTAATACAAACTGCTATAGCCATGATAGATTGGAGGGTTTTGGTGTAGTGTGGATTATTTGCAGGGAATAACCACTGTTGATGTGCATTTTTACAACCATATGAGGTCCTTTGACCTTTTTTCTGTTTACATCTCCCAGGTAACATGCAGAGTGCTCGCCTACCAGCTTTCTCTGTTGGGAAAACTGACATCAAAACTCAATATGTGATTGGACATTATGCCCTATTATTTGGACAGAGAGCAGAAGATGTGCGAAAGAGGACCGCCTTGTGGAACAGTGTGGTCCACAGGGTAAATGATGCCGGCTTGCACAGCAGAACAAATGAGTATGTGCAGCATCAGGCCACTGACCTCATCTGCCATGACCATCAATGGGCTGCTGCTGTAGCAAAGGACCAGCTAGCCATAGGTGGGGGCCCAACCATCCAGCCCCCACTGACAGCCACCGAGGAGCTCTTCACCAAACTTGGGGTACATGCCCAACACACAAGCCATGATGCTGAGGGAAGCATTGTGGAGGTGGGTTGCACACACACACACACACACACACACACACACACACACACACACACACACACACACACACACTCTAACACACACACACACACACACACACACACACACACACACACACACACACACACACTGGACAAGAAGCATGCAGGTAAGGGCCCAGTGGGGATTAATATAATGTAGCAGACATACATGTATCTGTATTGTATCTACATGCATGAGTCAGGTCTGATTGCAATTGTTGATGGGGTTTTCTAATGCACAGAGCTGCATATCTATGGTGAGGACAGGACATTGTGTATTATTGCAGTTAGTACTGTTGATGTGCAGACATGTTGCATTCATCCTGTACCAAGACTACATGTGAGTCTGCTGACAATAACTCCCTCTCACAACTACCTAGAACCCTCTGGTCTGCATATGGGACAGCAGCCTGAAGCTGGTGAGCATGACATTGTTCTGTTTTTGCCTGGCAGTACCCCAGGCATGTAAAGCACATGTAATTTACCATGCACACAACCATCAGTGATAGCTATATTGGTTTATGTAATAGCTATATTGCTTGTTGTGCATGTTCACTTGTGCTAGGGTTAACTGTATTGTGTCACAGTGGTCACCACAGGGGCCTATCTGACATGAATTCAACATTCCTGTACCATACCTCACAACTTGTCACTGCCAAGACATCTGGACAGAGTCCGGCAAAATGGGCAGGTCAAACGGCCTAAGGTAGAGTCATGCGTGACACATTAGTGGTATACAGTGGATATAAATTGTGTACAGACCCCTTAAGATGCAAGATGTTCCTATTACATACTAATTATGACCACACTATTTATTTATTCATGTATTTATTTATTTATTTATTTTACATTTGATGACCGGGAAAATCCAACTGGACACAGGTCCATTTTCAGAGGAGGCCCGAGGAGAAAAGCTCCACATACAACAATTACAACAAATCTAAAAGTACAATTAAAACATTTTTTTTTTTTTTTACAAAACTGTAGTCGTAAGGCATACAGTTGTACATATAGAACCATATTTAACATTTCTTCATATAAGTATATATCAATAGCATTCCTGTTTTACAGGAATAATTATTTTAGTAAAATTTGTTTGGCAGGCATAAAAGTAGACAGAGGGCAGTAGTAGGCAATGAGGTGATCTTTGGCAGAATCCTTGCAACCCGTCAGTGTAAGTGGATTAACCTGAGGAGTCGCATGGGCACAGCCAATTGGTAATATAGTGGGTTTTGAGTAGTTTCTTAAATAGTGAAGCAGAGCTGGTGGAAGTTATGTGCTTTGGGAGGGAGTTCCAGATTTTTGCTATTGTACAGCCAAAGAGTGAGTTACCTGCTTCATTCTTGTGTTTGATGACATTTATGAGATGTTGGTCTGTTGAACTTAAGGTTCGAGTGGTACTGTAGTGCTGTGTTAGTTCCTGTAGTGCTGGAGTTTTGTCAGGGAGGTAGCACAGTTTATGGGCTGTGAAGAGTTGAGTTGTAAGTAGTAGTTGGGGTAACTCCATCCAGTTGAGCTGTTTGAGGGAGACAGTGATGGGATCTATTAGAGGCAGCTGCAGCAAACCTGGCAATCTGATTATAGCAAGATGCCATTTTGTTTTGTCCGCTATGGTGAAGATTACTCAGTATAGGGGAGGCATAAAGTAGGGTGGATAATAGATGAATTCTTGCAATGGTGGCTTTGGTATATCTGGTCATGAATTGCCTGGTTATATACAAGAGACCAAGCTTTTTGTTTACCTTTTTGATTGTTTGGGCTATGTGTATGTCAAATCTGAGTTTGTTGTCGATTACTACACCTAGGAGTTTAGTGTGTGTTGTTGGAGTGATTGTGGCATTGCCCTTGGAGTTAATTGAGAAGTCATTATTTAGTACAGGAGATCTGCCAGGACTGAAGAGAATTAGCTTTGTTTTTTTGGGGTTGAGTACAAGTTTAATGCTAGAAAACCATGCTTCAGCCAGAGTAAAGTTATTCTGTGCTATTTTTTGAAGTTCCCTTAAGGTAGGGGTGGTGCATATGATAGTAGTGACATCTCCATATTGCCCTATAGAAGCAGAGGGAGATGATGCAGCTAAGGAGACTAGTAAAGGACCAGGTATGGAGCCTTGAGGGACTCCTATAGATACAGGTAGAAAGGAGGATAGTTGGTCTTGCCAGACCACTGCTTGTTGATGGTCAGTTAAATAGCTGTTGAACCACAATATGTTGTGGGAGTTTATGTTTAGGGTAGATAGAGTTTTTAGAAGCATGCTGTGTTTGACCATATCAAAGGCTTTTGATAGGTCTAGGAATACAGATGATACAAACAGTCCATTGTTTCTATGGGTGTTGACTATGTTAGTATATGACAGTAGTGCAGTTGTGGTACTATGGGAGGGCCAAAAGCCGTGTTGAGAATTTGATATAAGATTATTTTTAGGAGGTATTGCATTAGTTGCATATGTACTACTTTTTTCTAATATTTTTGACAAAGGTGATAAAATTACGATTGGGGGTATTTGGTCAGCTCAAGAGAGCTACCGCCTTTGTGGAGTGGAATAATGTGGGATATTTTCCACAGGTTAGGTGTTTTGCATTCAGATATTGATCTATTTATGAGGATGGCTACTGGGTAGGATATGGTTTCCACTGATAGTTGAAGGAACTCAACGGGACGTTTGTCAGCAGATAATGTGGTAGGTTTTAATTTTTTGAGGAGTTTAGAAATAAGTTTTGTTGGTGCAGGAGACAAGGAGAAGGGAGAGGAAGTTTGTTTTGTAGTAGGGTTTGTAGGGGTTGGAGAAGGTGAGGGGCTGGTGGTGCTATTTAGAGTGTTGGAAAGAGTTAGGATGGCTTCAGTAAAGAATTTGTTGAATTGGGTGGGGGTGTCTTCACTGTTGGATGGTACTATGGGTGTGGGAGTGCCAGTTTTGCCTGGGTGTAGTAATTTATTTATTGAGGCCCAGAATTTTTGAGGGTTGTTAGCATGTTTTTCTTGTAAGGTTGTGTAGTATTTAGCCTTATCTAGTTTTATAAGTTGTTTGGCCTTGTTCTGGAGTGCTGAGTAGTTTTGTTTTGAGGTTGTGGTTTTAAGCTTATGATATTGAGCCCAGGCTCTGTCTCTGTTCTTCAGTATGGTTTTTGCTTCTTTTGTTAACCAAGGGGCATAGTTTACATTAACTCTGATGGTACGGGCTGGTGCATGATGGTTTAGAATTTTGAGACTATGACAGTCCACATCTTGTCCAGCTTTTAATGTGACCCATAACAGGAACAGTTCCCTTGTAAAACCAAGCTTCTGGACTCATGTATTGCACCTACAAGGCTGGCCACCTGTGATGGCATCAGATGTTGTATCAGCATGATGTTTCAGTCAGGTATGATACCTCATACTGCCATATGTGTATTGACACATATGGCAGCATGATACCTCATGCTGCCATATGTGTCAGTACACTCACTGTTGCCTATTTGGCTATAATATCACATATATGGGCATTGTTAAGGTGCACAGACCACTTCCGACCATGTCTAGGTTTCAAACATATGGATATTTCAGACACATCTGTACAGAGGACTGTACAATGGATTAACCTGCTGCATGTGAGGCAGATGTTGTTACCACACTATATAAAATAATGGCAGCGGGAGGTGGTCACCAGCCATGTATGGTATATACATCAAAATGGTATAAGCCACACAAGATATGATTCTCACACACACACACAAACAGTTGCCACCATTAGGATTAGAACTCCTGCCTATCTAGGTATTCCTACTATAGTGTTATGCAGTTATCAGATGCACCACAGAGCTTACACATTTCCACCTCTTCCACAGGTACTTCTATGGTGGATAACATCAACAGGACTACTAAATTGCAGTGAAGGAAAGTGTAAAGGGTAGTACACAGATCAAAAATGGTATAAGCCAGGCAGCACATGATTCACACACACACACACACACACACACACACACACACACACACACACACACACACTTGCCAGAATTGGGATTAGACCTCTTGCCATAGTGTTACACAGTTACCATACGTGCTACAGAGCTTACTGAGCTTTCACATGGCCAAAGCTGCTGATAACTGCGCAACTGTGGTAAAGTATTAAAAGTATTGCAGGTGGCAGACAGTCGGCCTTCTGTTCCAACCATACATCATGCCAGTTTTTCCTGCCTGGCACTTCAACTAGCATTATGGCTTGGCACTTCACCAGGTTATTGTATCAAGAAGTGTGGCACACTTGGGAGGCCATCAGCCGCACTCGTTCATCACATATGTAGCCCCAGTACTTACTAGTTATCTCCACCCCTCCTGGCATTTTTGAAGGACGGTTATCTGTGCTTTCAGCCATTTACCTGGAGCACTTGTCCATTCTGAGGCACTGCTGCAACTGCCTCATGTACACAGACAATCCTCCCCTCTAAACTCCAAACACTCAGACCTATGAGGGTTAGCCATATATCACCCAATGTGGACATATGCATTATCCAGCAAAGACTGGACTAGCAGGTCAAGAGGATAAGATCAACACCTGTGTGGAACACATAGCTCACAATGACACCCACTTTGACAGCCATGACATACAGTGAAAAGCCACACACCCACTTTCCCAGAGGCACTCAATGAACATTTACCCAATCAGCACAGACCAGCAAGACAGATACCCACTCAAACACTGCGACATGGCACATGCCAAGGGACACATATTTAACTTACACAGTGTGCCTTTCAGCCTAAGCTCCTAAGGCTAACCACCTTGCACAATACAGTGATAATGGGTAACTCAGTACTGAGGCACACACATACCCCACTCAATATGTTGAATATGGAGCAGGTGACAGTGAAATATCTATCACATGCCAGCATCTAACACATGACACAGCCAGTCATGGCACTCCACAACAATTACGAGTATCACTCTGTATCCATGTGGGTGTGACTGACCTGGGACACACCTCCCTGTATCACTCTATATCCATGTGGGTGTGACTGACCTGGGACACACCTCCCTGTATCACTCTGTATCCATGTGGGTGTGAATGACTTGGGACACACCTCCCTGGACTACATGACAAGAAACGTGGTTGAACTCTCTGATTATGTGGTCCAGGCAGGTGTGACAGTAGCCTTGGGCAGTGTATCTCTGTCACCCAGAATGATGCTGCTTTACTATCAACAGATGATTGACTGCTACATTGTCTTAAGTGTTATGTGTCATTCTCAGGGGATACAGTACCTCTCTGCTTGGGATGACATGATTGACAGAACCCAATGACATGCCACAGATGGCCTACATCTGTCACTGCTGGGTTTCCAGGTACTGGCTAAGTGTCTCACCGCCCTTATGATGCCTTATTAGGCAGTGTTCCTAATATAATTACCATCATAACAGTTAGACATGTATGCAATCTGAGGGTCATGCTGTTCAACAGTAGACATCTAACTGTCAGGATGCAGTCACTCATATCAGTCATTGGAGTGGAGTGGAGGACACATGTCTGCTGTAATGGAGAGGTGGTTCACAGCAGTAGACAGCAGACCTGCAGTATCAGGCTATGATGCATTCCACAGCTTTCAGCCCCCAAACATGGACCCCACCGCACCTCCACAGGTGGTGTTGTCTCCATATTCATTATGACTAGGAACACCTCCAGACTAGTATCCCAGCATAATGCATTTGAGATACTTCTGGTAGAACTGTCTTTGGGTAATAGTGCAATGCAGACCATAGCCTGCTATGGGTCCACATCCATGTTCCTAGACTGTCAATGCACATTCCTCAACACCCTGCCAACTATGATGGTTCAATGCAACACTGACATAGTATAAACTTCAACTACCACTTCACCAGCTGTGGAAAGTAGCCAAGCACCAGTACAGTGGCCCAACACTACCTGGGATTCATCATTTCCATTGCCCTGGACCAACTCATACTGACCACCAGTAGAGAATGCAACAACCTTGACCTGAGTTTAATACTTAAATATGGAACTATTGTTCATCCACAGATGTCAATCCCTGCATGGTGAGATTCACACAGGCTGTAATCAACATGGAATTCAGCATGTCAGCCACACTCCCCACAAAGGTAACCAACTTACAAAAGCTCTCCAAAGCTGACTTTGCAGTCATGAAAATGGGAGTGGGTGTCTTCACTGCACCAATGGCAATGGGAAATAACTGCATGACTGTGGACTCGTACACATATACACTGTACAAAGAGGTACATGAATGCATGGTACTACCCAGAGCCAACAGAACCCAGATACTGTCCTCCAAACACTGGGAGACAATGTGATGGTCTCCTGCCATTACTAAACTGTACATCAGATGGTGGATACTGTTGCAGAGAAAGGTGGCATCCCATGACTGTTGAACTCCCTTATTAGCCTCAAACACAACTTTGTATCCCTCATGGAATCCCCTACAGACATCTAGGATGGCAAACATGCAGCAGACACTGATGACAGTCACAACAGCCTTTGATAGTTACATCAACAACCTCCACAGCATTAAACAGAAGTGCTGCAAGTTACTGCACCATGCTAATACCTATCCTGAGACAACAGATATTGGCCACAGTCTTGGCAACACATTCAGTGCCATCTTTACCCCTCTCTCTCCCCACAAGTGAAGTGCTTACTGAATGTGTTCTCACATGCTGTATCCCATTTCCGTTCTAGGCATCTGTGTGTCAATGGGATGTGGCCCTGCAGCAGGACTATGGGGTATGGTAATGTGGTAACATATCCACCATGTCATAGGTGAGGTACAGTATGTGCATGGAAATCCCCGGTCTGTAACACAGTAATTGCATATGCCTCACAAATTGTAGGGCTGAGGCTTGTACATCGGTATATGTTGATTTACAACATCTGTTATAGAATGGAGAATGGTACATTTGGACTCACCTCTGATTGCTAATAACCACAGCCACAGGGGATATTCAACAGCCAAACACCCTGAGATTACTAGTAAGAATAAAAAGATCCTTGACTTGATAAAACCACAGCTTTATTGTAAATATTGAATCAATAACTTAGCGCTTTCACCCATAACATTGGACTTCTTCAGAGTCAATTACACTCAAAACTGTTATAGTCCTAAATAGGTTATATGCAGAACAGAAGAGACAAGTAATTAGTTCATTTGAGCAAAGCATCCTGAATGCTCATTATGTTATGTTCGTTGCTTTGTGCTATTTTCTGTCAACCCCACTGTCTGGTTTTCATTTAGTGCTTACTTTAGTTGTTTCTTATTTTCGTTAATGGGTTGGGGTCATACTTCATCTCCATTGTTCACCTGTGGTCTCATGGTGTGTTGCAGTGCTGAATGTTCATGAGGTTTGGTTTACAGTGAAGGTTGACAGAGTGTGTGTTTCACAGGTTGTGAGTTGCCCCCAAAGAATAACGGTCGGGGGTGCATGCGGTTTTCAGCTTTAATGGCCATGGGGGAGGGTTAAGCCAGGCACAGCTTGCAACTCAGCTTATCTACTTTGTGGGTGGTTGCAGTGTTTGACATACTTTTTATATTGTTTTCAGTCTGGCAGAGACAAGGTGCTGCATGGTGGTGGGTTGTTTCTAAGGTTGCCACCTTTTCATATGCCTGAAGTGGGACATTTTTTGTGGAAACGTGAGATTTTGCAGGGCAAAACATACCCATTATCAGTGCAAAGGAGACAACTTCACTTTTTTGACAAATCAAAGCTTATTCGTGTAACATTTGAGTTGTTTATGCAATTTCATATAAATTTAGGTGTTTCAGATATAAAATAATTGTTTTATGTAACTATTAAAGAAAACTTTGGAAATATTTTTTGTCCTAAAATCTCAGGACATTTGCAGTTTTTACGTTTTTTTCCCCATAGGACATAACTGCCAAAAGAGGGACTATCCCTCGCAAAGAGGGACTGGTGGTAACTCTAGTTGTTTCTCATATCGCACAACTGTACAGTTATTGCAGAATTACCAGATTTTGCTCACATTTTGGTCTGTTCCTCATAATATTTGTGTTTTTCTGGATGATCACTGGGAGGATCAGCGAACTGATGTCACTAAATGGCTTGCATTTGAGTTATATGAGAGGTATGATGCATCCACTTTTCAGTTGATGTCTGGGGCTAACGAGTAACGGACACTCTCCAAGCATGCATAGAGTGGCCTTAACCATTATGGGGACTTCTTTTGAGAGCTATGTCAGTTTCAGATTTCATATCCTTCGGGAAATGCTCATTAACATAAAACTTGTAATTCTGGCCACTTTCTAAGTTTTTATGAGCAATATCTGGGTGGTTTACAGCTACTACTGGATCTTTTTGTGGGCTGTAGAGCACCAGCATGCAGCAGGTCATGCGCATCCCTGTAAAATGGGGGAACCATTTTAAATTGAGCTCTTTGTATTAAACAACAACTGTATTATGGAATTAAAATATAAATATTTAATTATTAATGTCATATAATTGGATGGGGCTGCTGTGGATTCCAAGAACGTGTTCCTCATTAGATGCTTCATTTGCTGAGTGTCTTGGGAGTTTCATTTATTGGTGAATCAAGGCTTAATCTTGATATTTCAGAAGATAAAAAATTTACTTTACTTATGTTAACTTGCTGGCTATAATGGGTTAGGGTTGATTGGCTTGCAGCCTTGCATTTTAACAGTTCAGATTTTCACAAAGTGTCCAAATTTTACCTAATACATTTAGGTCTGTTCCTCAAAAAAAAATAAATGTGCTTATGATACTCAAGGCCATTCCAGCATTAGGGGCATGGCGCAGTAGTGTGGTGCATTATCGTATGCTTCAGCTGTATCAGGGTTGCTAGATGTTAGTTCTCAGCTTAGTTTTAGGTGAACGTTCTATAGTGGTGTTGGCATGATGAAGCATGGAGGACTTAGGCTCTACATAACTGCATTGAGTTAGGTTATGACATATCATCATCAGAATCCTTAGCTCACCTGTGAGTGCTAAGCTAGGGAGAAATAGTCAGGTAAAAGCTCCCATGTGCATAGGTTGGAAAAGTGGGTACATTGATTAAGGTGTTTACCTCATGGACACAGGGAACAGGATTTGAGGCTAACTCCTCAAAGTAATACTTTGAATCTGGAGGGGTATGCTTGGTTGTGGTTTAAATAGGTGAGTTGGCAGCAGTAGTAAGGTTGTTTACTGTTTTGCAGATTCCATGAGCCTTTTCATCAGTTCCGACTGTATGGGGGTTTGTAAAATACCATGACCTAGTTGTAGGTTGCTGGGGCATTATATAAGTTGTTGTTGTCCATTTTCTAGGAGGGTAGCAGATTGGATGGTATGTTTTGGACCAGGGGCATGTAGTAGAGGAGCATTTTGGCACCATAAAAGGGGGGTAGATTTTGTCTCATATTTTGGTCCATTTTCATAAAATGTGGTTTTCTAGCAACTTAGTAGAAAATTGTTCAGGACTGAAGATGGAAAACTGATGGCATAAACTTGGAGTTTCAGATTTCATACCATTTGGGTAATGGAAAATATATGCTAATGTTGGACCGGTTATTCTGCTAGGTTTTAAGTTTGTGGAGCCATATTTGAAGGTTGTTCCTATTTTAGGCAGGTAAATACCAGGGTTCTGCCTTTGTTCAGTTTTCTTGCTCTGAGGTTAACAGGTATGTGCAGAATGTCCAGATGTTTGCCTCACATTTTGGCTTGTTTCATTAAATAGTGCTTAGCTGGCAAAATGTTGGCAAATCTTGCAAGCTTGGTTAGAAAGTGGCTACAGGAGTCTGAGTTTTAGACATACTACCCATGGTAGAATTCATGGGGGGAATGGATTTTATCTCATAATTTAGGTTTTTCTTGTAAACACAAAACTACCTTGAAGGGATGACATCAGTAGTACACTTAAAATGACCTATGGTAGGGCAGAAGCATTTTCATTTTACCATTACTTTCTCTGATAGGTTGACGACAAGGCAAACTATATCAGGTGAGCAAAGATAGGACTGAGATTGTCTGTTGTCTTTTAACATTGCTCTTAAAGTTGGGAATGATGTGTGCATCGACAATGGGGTAGGCAGGCAGATACTGGGTTGAGGGGGTCAGAGTTTTAATGAATATTTCTTTGTTGACTTCACTGGAGTGCTTGTGATTTATTCACCCTCATGGACACAGTTGAGGTTATTTGCACCATTTTGTGTTAGGTTGTTTCTGAAAAGTTTGCAGGCAAGTGATTTGATGCACCTAATGCTAAGTATCATGCCTTTTCAGAGAACTGAAGGGGGTAGGTAATTGGGTGCCGTAAAGGTGGATTTTGCCGGTGTTGGTTTTCTGTGGGAATGTGTGGTTGTGTGAGGATGGTGGCTTTGCTGTGGCAGCGAGGATCACTTCTGTGCACATGCTTTACATTTGAAACTTCTAATTTTTCCCACATGACAGCTAGCAGGTACGACTGATGCAAACAGCCAAACACGTACGGAAAATGACAAAAAAGGCCAGCACCACAAGGACGCAATAAAATGCCGAAATTTATTCCATCATAATTCAGACTGGTTTCGGCATCTAGCCTTCATCAGTGATAGCATACAGAAATAACCACATGCTTTAAATACCATCAAAGCCAAAACATTTCCTGCGACATTACTTCCCCACATAATGAAATACAATAAAATGCCAAAACCTGTCTGAATTGTGATGGAATAAATTTTGGTATTTTATCGTGTCCTTGTGGTGCTGACCTTTTTTTGTCATTTTCCAGACTTGTAATTATTGTAATGTTATGGAGGGTATATGTTGGGTAAAGCCTCAGATTTCATACTGATGCCATCACAGGCTTTGTAATCAGTTGGTTAGGCAGACGTATCAAATGGTTTAAAATGTTGCTCATTTTACCTTGATTAATGTCTCCTTGAGATGTGCCTGCCTGGCCTTTTAGTTAGCATTTAAGATTTCATAGAGGCCAGGAACAGGACTGCCTTCACATGGTATGGCCATAACAGATCTTACAATCACTTTCCTCAAAACTAGGTACATTGGCAGGTATGGGTATGTTATGGAGGTACTTTACTTTGGTGTGTTTTTAAGCTTTTCGGGTTTCACTTCAGTTACACATGTGCTGTTGCAGCTGCTAGTGGAATAGGACAGCACATGGGAGGTACTGCCAAGGTCATACTATTTCACAGATAAATAGCTGTTTGTTTACGTTTAAGTTGGGGAGGAATGATTGCAGTGTGGTATATTCTGAAACTTGATGGAAGTCTGGTAATGTTATGAGGTGCTATGTTAGGTAAGACTCTCCTTTATTACAGATGCCATCACAGGCTCCATAATCTCATGTACTGCCTGAGATATGGAATGGTTTAAAAATTTTCATTGCACTCACTGTTTCTCCTTTCATTATCAAGATGAGAAATGCTGCCACTATAATGTGGAACAAATGGGTAAAAGGTGAAACCATCTCCAATCCATTTTAGAGGATTTACTTTTGTCTTTCTCTTTGCAGATGGTGGTGTTGTGAGGGGCATTCCGTTGCCATAGTGCTATGCAGTGAGCTTGCAGATGGTTGAAGCAGGTTGTTGCAGCAGATGTCCTGGTCACTACAGTGGTGGGTAACAAGGTCACACATGGGAGAGCGCAAAGTGGGCAACTATTACTGACTTGAAGGAAGTAGATTTCAAAGGTAATGCATTTTGCTGGTGGAAGTTCCAATTGCTGGAGTGGCACCCAATGAGATTACAGGTAATTTTATTTACTGCTCACTAAGGTATGTCGATACTGGTGGTGTTTTGGAAAGGAGGGTGGAATCACAACAATCGTAGGATCATAGCAAATTACTAGTATTAGGACTCTAGGGCCCTTATAGGCTAGGGATGTTCAACCCTTATTTCTACGTGCAGTATTTAGTATTCATGTTCAAGAGGGACGTGAGTGGAACCCTTGTTGTGAATTTACAGTTACACATTCAGTTGTTCTAACTGTGTTTAAAGATGAGCAATGGGGTGTTCTGTTGATATATAGTGGGAGATTGTTCCAAAGGTGTGGTATCTTCTGAAAGACATCTGTCCTTCAAGCAGGTTTTGCTAATGTTACATAACTTTAGAGCAATTAAAACGTGGATCATTTGACTTGCATTTTTGGGCTGTATAATTTGGGGACCTCTTATAAGGAAGGCTTCTGGTAGGGAATTGCCAGTTTGGCTAAATTTGTGTTGCAGCTCCTGGTGGGTAGGATTTTGGTGGGAAGGTTTAGTCATTTGTTTGGCTTGGAAACAAGGTAAGGCAGTTCAGTTGTTGAAGAAGGAGTTAGTTGTGAATACTGCAGTTGCACGGGTGACAAGGCTATGTGAACTCACAAAAATCTGGTGGGTGGTTCATTGGTTAAAAGGGGTTGGGTAGGTTTGATGGTGTGAAAATTGACTGACATCATCTATTGCCAAGATAGTGTCTTTTTTTGTTTACGGTGGTAATTGAAGGGTTTTTGGGCTACAGTTCATATGGCATTTTATTTATGGAGGTATTGAAGTCATTCTGAGGGTAGTCTTTTGGTCAGTACATGTTATGATGGTCATTAAAGGGTTTCTAGTTTATAATGAATAGATGGTGTGATGGCAGGATTGCTGTTATATTGGTTTGGGAAGGAAATTTTATTTGGGACATTATTGTGTACAATGGGTGGTAACACAGGGCTGCAGATAGGCATGATGGTGTGCAATTGTTCTTGCATGGATTCGTGTGGTGTGTATTTAGTGTTTTGGTGGTACATTTCACAGGTAATAACCTGGAAATCATTGGGAAGTTACTTCTGATAGTTAGGTAAGTGAGAGTTTAGCTAAAATACAGAGGTTATGCTAGGTTATGAGGTTATGGTCTGTTACTTTAGCACTGAAGAGGAATCAGGGGTTTGATTTCAGCAGTTTAGGCAAATGGTTCCTTTGTCTATTTATGTGATGTCATGGATCCAGATTGATGATGTTTGACTTCACGCCTTTTAATGGGTGCTTAGGTTGCTGGAAGTTTGGTAGGAGAAGGGGGGGAACAGCCTGGGCAGGGTAGTGGCCGTAGAAGAGGGGTAGGCTTGCCATCTTCTGTTTCCCCCCCTGGTGTTGGATGTTCATTTCAATGAGTTGGGAAAGGAAAGTGAGCAGTTGGATGCTGCTTGAGAAGTAAAATAAGCGAGTGAAGGTGAGGACACTGCTTATCTGGTTGGATGTTTAATTGAATAAGTGATAAATTAAGTGAGTTTTGGGACAGTATAACTAAACTGTGTGTCAATTAATAAATACTGGCTAACAAAGTTATGTTATGGAACTTTATAAAGGTAGTCCGATATCATTTGGTGTGATGTGTTTATTGAAGGGGACCTGGCAAATAATTTGTTACCAAAGAAAAATATTTTTGTGGAAAATAAAAATTGATGATATTAAAAAAGATAGAAAAGCATGGCACAAGAATATAATGATAATTCATCACTTTGTAAAAACCACGAGGAAACTGTAACATGGAAAAATGAAAGGAATAAAAATAAGAAGCAAACGGTGTAACAAGAAAGGAAAATGTTGAGGTTTCCATGGAGACTGGTAACAGATAAATTACCAACAAACGGAAATATGCTACACAAAAAGAAAAGTGACAGAATGTGCTTACATTGTCAAGAAGAAGAAATTACGGAACAAGTCTTTCTGAAATGTAAACGAGTAAAAACCTAATGGGGAAAACTGTAAATTAAGATTTGTTTTGAAAATATAAAAGAAATGGATAAAATAAACATTGATATGATTACATATGGATCCTGTAAGAATACAAGTAAAGAATATGTTACAAAATAGATAATGGGTAATTTTATATCACATGGGTTATATGGAATGAAAGGATAAATGAAGTTATGTTTAATGGCAAATGGAGTTTAGCAACAATATTATGTAAAATCAGATGGTGGTTATGGAAAAAGGAGTGGGGTTCTAATAGGGGTGATTTTTTACTATGATTGTGTGAAGGCATTTTTATCTGTATATTTGTACATTTGTAAATATTTGTAAATATGTAAATATTTTCTAAATAACAGTTATTTTTGTATATGAATAAAGGACCTCTATGTTTTTCAATAGGTGCCATATGATCTTTCACATCCACAAACTCATGCAGATGGGACCTTAGTTTAATGTCTCATTGAAAGGACAGCCCACTCAGAAGTGCAGCAGCCCCCATCTGAGCTATAGTGTCAGCAAAGCACCTATCTGTTGTGTGATAGAATTCACAGCCTTCTGCACCAAAGATGAGTGCTAGCTGTTGTGCCAGTGATACAGCACACATCTTTCAAAGCCACAGGTTACTACAAACCTGCATGTTAGAGCATGGGGTGTGGCTTGGCTTAATGTTCAAGGTTTTACCTCACAGATACAAAGTTTGATTCTCACTTTTACTCACGGTCTAGTTGTTGGCTTATATAATAGCACAACTGTGAAATACTGGTGACTATAGTGGTTTGGGGTGATGAAGTAAGGAGGGGAGAAGGAATGAGGTGTTAGGGAAGACCGTGTAGTGACTTAGGTTGGTAGGGGACTTTGTGAGACAATAGCAGTGCATGAAAAGAGGTAAACAGATACAACACATAGTGAGTCTCATTATTAGGTGACACCCTGAGAAGAGCAATTGTATGCAGCTCTTGAGATTAGATTTTATTCAAATCCTTACCTAAATCTGAATAAAATTATGCTATCTCATATGTCTGCAAAGAGTGATTCTCAAGTTGGTAATGCCATTACAAATAAGCTCTGGCCAGTGGCATGGAGCGTTCTGAGTGGGTAGAGCGAGCGGGAGATGAAGAATCAAGGTTGACTGTTAGAGAAAGTGGTTCTTTTCATGAATCATCCAGAAAAGAAGATGAATACATCTTGCTAAATTAGTTTTTGGGTTAGGAAATCCAGCAGAAGGATATATTTTTCATTTAGTGGGAGTAATTTTGCCTTTGTTGGAAGTGAGCAATGGTGTTCAGTCAAATTCTTAGTAACTGGTTGTGATATAACAAGCTAAGGTGCTAGACTGTTTTTTTATGTCCTTTGTCTCATAAAGCCAGATTTAGTTTGTATTTCATTGTGCAAGTGTAGTTATTTTTTATTTTTATTTTTATTGTTATTTTCATGTTACAATCTGTGCACCTAGAAAGTGAGCTTGTCTACTGACCCTTTTCAGTCTCAGCCTAGGTATAAGACATTTGCAAAGTCTAAATGTGCAGTGCATACAAACAAATGTAAATGTGCAATGAAGATGTAATGGATTCATTTGATATTTACATTATATGCAGAGTGTGCAAAAACACACATTGTACAGATAAATATATACACATTATGCAAAGATATTCAGAATAAGTAGGGCATGTAGATTTATTCCTGAATACTTTTGTTCTTTCACATTAGGAATGAGATTTCCTGGTAGGGGTGATAGGGGGGTAACTATTTGAAACATTGGGACCTGCTAGAGTGAGTCCCAAAACATGAAGACTGAATGGCTGAAAATGGATTTACATTTGTGAAGTCTCAGAAGGCCATTTCCTGGAATATTGCCTTTTCTCTGGGTTATGGTGATCTCGGAGTTGGTATATATAAGTTCTAGAGGTGTGAGGGCTTTTGCCCCCCTGAAAAACAAAGAAATTTAAAGGAGAAGAGCAGCGTCTTCAAGATTCACACTTTCCCTGGGTTTTCTGTCTTTATTTATTTATTTATTTTGAGGGTGGAGCTTGTTGACACTTGGAATTTGGAGTGCCGACATTTCAATAGGGAAGTGGCAGGAATGATAAATTCCTTGCTGTAGGGAATAACATTGCATCAGTTTTTGATGAGTTGACTAGAAGTCTGTTTGTTAGCAGTCATTTGAAAAGAGTGATGAATTTAGATCATAGCTAATTTGGAGATGGCTTGTATATTTAATTTTACAAAGCACATTATTTAATTTTATTTATTTCAAAATTGCTTTATTGATTTAATTGCAAAAACCTTTTTGATGGTTTTAGAAGTGTATCTATGTGAGTGAGTGATGTGTGTGTGTGTGTGTGTGTGTGTGTGTGTGTGTGTGTGTGTGTGTGTGTGTGTTTGTGCCTGTGCATTTCTACGTGTGTGTGCATGCAAACATGTGCATGTCTGAGTGTGTGTGCATTTGCGTGTGTGTGTTTGTGAACTTGGTGTCATCTTAGCTGTTGGTATCTCCCTTTTAAAAGGTGGCTTCTTAATGCTATAGTTGCCATACATGTTTTAATTGCTGGCTTATTTTATTCATTTATTTACTGGGAAAGTCCAACTGGGTTGGAAACCCCTTTTCAGAGTGGGTCTGTGGGAAAAGCTCTAGTGTACAGTTTACAGTTAGGTAAATAAATGTACAAATATTCATTATACCACAAACATATCCTCATAACAGAACATTGTACAATTCTTTTTTTTCTAAAGTAAGGAACATAATGGGATATTGTATAATAGCAGGTTATCTTACAATAGCAATTGTAGGAGACATATCATTGTGTAATAATGCAAATGACAGTAGAGCATTTTATATTCTGAATGTATTCAGAAAAGCATATTGCCTTCTGGAAGCAAATAGAGTGTTTTATTTATTATTCCTTTGTTTTTTTAGGATGAGGTTTGTTAGAGCACATGCACTGAGATTAGACTTACAAAGGGTAAGTAAGGGATATAGTGGAGTGTGAGGAACTTAAATGGGTTGGGACTAACTAATGATGATGTGCCTGTGCTTATGTGTAAAATGCAATGACAACGTTTTGGTTTAGGCTTAGTAAAATAGTGTTTATAAGACATTTTTAGTTGGGGGGAAATAGCCAGTAAATGCAACTCTGGTCTGCAGCCTGTCTCTGTAAAGCTTGTTTTGGAGTGACAAGTATAAATTATTACCCAAAGCAGTAGTGCACATTTATGACATGTTGTTAAAGCCAACTGTCCCTTACATATTACTTGGTAGCACAAATTTTGTGACCATAGACCATAGTCTTAGACCATTACATGGCCTATCACATGTTTTCAAGCTTTTTCATCATAAGCTCTTTCCTATTTCCACATTCATCACATAACATAAAGAGATAAAAAAGGAATCGTTTTTAGCAGAAGCCAAGTATTTCCCTTTTTTATTCAATGTGCCGAGCTTTGAAACTAAATCCTATACAATTTAAGAGGAAAGACCCCTCACTTGGAGTGATGTAAGGATGTTGCCCCATTTGATAAAACATTATTTTTCTGTTGATGCTTTTGTGTGATTTGGTGACATCAGTTTTGTGCTTTCATGGCTAACTCGGGCGGCGCAGTGGTGCAGTGGTTAACATTGTCACCTCACAGCAAGAGGTTCTCTGGTTCAATTCTCGGCTGGGGTGCCTTCTTTCGGAGTTTGCATGTTCTCCCTGCGTTCGTGTGGGTTTCCTCCCACATTCTAAAGACATGCGTCTGAAGCATTTCTCTCCAGGCCTCCACTAAAAACAGGCTCTGTGGAACCTAGTCAGACTTTCCCAGTCAACAAATGTTAAATAAATAAACATATCTTTCTCCAAGTCTTAATTTAGTATGTAAACAATCATCTATTAAAAGCAAAATATAGCTATCTGCTGCTGGCATGTGTAATAAGTGGGAAATGGTTTATCTCCTCACTAGTTATGTAACATACATGGCATGTGTAATATGTGGGACATGGCTTATCCCCTCATTAGTTGTGTAACATACATGGTGTGTGTAATATGTGGGACATGGTTTATCCCCTCACTAGTTGTGTAACATACATGGCATGTGTAGTATGTGGGACATGGCTTATCCCCTCATTAGTTGTGTAACATACATGGTGTGTGTAATATGTGGGACATGGCTTATCCCCTCACTAGTTATGTAACATACATGGCATGTGTAATATGTGGGACATGGTTTATCCCCTCACTAATTGTGTAACATGCATGGTGTGTGTAATATGTGGGACATGGTTTATCCCCTCATTAGTTGTGTAACATACATGGCATGTGTAATATGTGGGACATGGTTTATCACCTCACTAGTTGTGTAACATACATGGCATGTGTAATATGTGGGACATGGTTTATCCCCTCACTAGTTGTGTAACATACATGGCATGTGTAATATGTGGGACATGGTTTATCCCCTCATTAGTTGTGTAACATACATGGCATGTGTAATATGTGGGACATGGCTTATCCCCTCACTAGTTGTGTAACATACATGGCATGTGTAATATGTGGGACATGGTTTATCCCCTCACTAGTTGTGTAACATACATGGTGTGTGTAATATGTGGGACATGGCTTATCCCCTCACTAGTTGTGTAACATACATGGCGTGTGTAATATGTGTGACATGGCCTATCCCCTCACTAGTTGTGTAACATACATGGTGTGTGTAATATGTGGGACATGGCTTATCCCCTCACTACTTGTGTAACATACATGGTGTGTGTAATATGTGGGACATGGTTTATCCCCTCACTAGTGTAACATACATGGCATGTGTAATATGTGGGACATGGCTTATCCCCTCACTAGTTGTGTAACATACATGGTGTGTGTAATATGTGGGACATGGTTTATCCCCTCACTAGTTGTGTAACATACATGGTGTGTGTAATATGTGGGACATGGCTTATCCCCTCACTAGTTGTGTAACATACATGGTGTGTGTAATATGTGGGACATGGTTTATCCCCTCACTAGTTGTGTAACATACATGGCATGTGTAATATGTGGGACATGGCTTATCCCCTCACTAGTTGTGTAACATACATGGTGTGTGTAATATGTGGGACATGGCTTATCCCCTCACTAGTTGTGTAACATACATGGTGTGTGTAATATGTGGGACATGGCTTATCCCCTCACTAGTTGTGTAACATACATGGTGTGTGTAATATGTGGGACATGGCTTATCCCCTCACTAGTTGTGTAACATACATGGTGTGTGTAATATGTGGGACATGGTTTATCCCCTCACTAGTTGTGTAACATACATGGCATGTGTAATATGTGGGACATGGTTTATCTCCACACTAGTTGTGTAACATACATGGCATGTGTAATATGTGGGCCATGGTTTATCCCCTCACTAGTTGTGTAACATACATGGCATGTGTAATATGTGGGACATGGTTTATCCCCTCACTAGTTGTGTAACATACATGGCATGTGTATTATGTGGGACATGGTTTATCTCCTCACTAGTTATGTAACATACATGGCATGTGTAATATGTGGGACATGGCTTATCCCCTCACTAGTTGTGTAACATACATGGTGTGTGTAATATGTGGGACATGGCTTATCTCCTCACTAGTTGTGTAACATACATGGTGTGTGTAATATGTGGGACATGGCTTATCCCTCACTAGTTATGTAACATACATGGTGTGTGTAATATGTGGGACATGGCTTATCCCCTCACTAGTTGTGTAACATACATGGTGTGTGTAATATGTGGGACATGGTTTATCCCCTCACTAGTTGTGTAACATACATGGCATGTGTAATATGTGGGACATGGCTTATCCCCTCACTAGTTGTGTAACATACATGGTGTGTGTAATATTTGGGACATGGCTTATCCCCTCACTAGATGTGTAACATACATGGTGTGTGTAATATGTGGGACATGGCTTATCCCCTCACTAGTTGTGTAACATACATGGTGTGTGTAATATGTGGGACATGGTTTATCCCCTCACTAGTTGTGTAACATACATGGTTTGTGTAATATGTGGGACATGGCTTATCCCCTCACTAGTTGTGTAACATACATGGTGTGTGTAATATGTGGGACATGGCTTATCCCCTCACTAGTTGTGTAACATACATGGTGTGTGTAATATGTGGGACATGGTTTATCCCCTCACTAGTTGTGTAACATACATGGTGTGTGTAATATGTGGGACATGGCTTATCCCCTCACTAGTTGTATAACATACATGGTGTGTGTAATATGTGGGACATGGTTTATCCCCTCACTAGTTGTGTAACATACATGGCATGTGTAATATGTGGGACATGGTTTATCCCCTCATTAGTTATGTAACATACATGGTGTGTGGAATATGTGGGACATGGTTTATCCCCTCACTAGTTGTGTAACATACATGGCATGTGTAATATGTGGGACATGGTTTATCCCCTCACTAGTTGTGTAACATACATGGTGTGTGTAATATGTGGGACATGGCTTATCCCCTCACTAGTTGTGTAACATACATGGTGTGTGTAATATGTGGGACATGGTTTATCCCCTCACTAGTTGTGTAACATACATGGTGTGTGTAATATGAGGGACATGGCTTATCCCCTCACTAGTTGTGTAACATACATGGTGTGTGTAATATGTGGGACATGGTTTATCCCCTCACTAGTTGTGTAACATACATGGCATGTGTAATATGTGGGACATGGTTTATCCCCTCACTAGTTGTGTAACATACATGGCATGTGTAATATGTGGGACATGGTTTATCCCCTCATTAGTTGTGTAACATACATGGTGTGTGTAATATGTGGGACATGGTTTATCCCCTCACTAGTTGTGTAACATACATGGTGTGTGTAATATGTGGGACATGGTTTATCCCCTCACTAGTTGTGTAACATACATGGCATGTGTAATATGTGGGACATGGTTTATCCCCTCATTAGTTGTGTAACATACATGGCATGTGTAATATGTGGGACATGGTTTATCCCCTCACTAGTTGTGTAACATACATGGCATGTGTAATATGTGGGACATGGTTTATCCCCTCATTAGTTGTGTAACATACATGGCATGTGTAATATGTGGTACATGGCTTATCCCCTCATTAGTTGTGTAACATACATGGGATGTGTAATATGTGGGACATGGTTTATCCCCTCACTAGTTGTGTAACATACATGGTGTGTGTAATATGTGGTACATGGCTTATCCCCTCATTAGTTGTGTAACATACATGGCATGTGTAATATGTGGGACATGGTTTATCTCCTCACTAGCTGTGTAACATACATGGTGTGTGTAATACGTGGGACATGTTTTTTCTCCTCACTAGTTGTGTAACGTACATGGCATGTGTAATATGAAGAAAATGGTTTATCTCCTCACTGGTTGTGTAACATACAGTTATGCTGCTTTCTGTTGTTTTGCTGTGGGAGCACCTTTCCTAAGTTCCCCAAAACAATACTATGTACATATTGTTACTCATGATCAGTGGAAGGGATTGGGAGAATACTAATTCCCTCCTTACAAACCGTAACAGAATAGCATAACTATATGTTAATATACCATTGTCTTTGGTATAGATCCCAAAACATATTTACATAACTTTGCTAGTTACACCTATTATATTCCACTTTTTCCTCCCTAAAAACCTGATACATATTATTATACTGTTTTTATTTTTGTATGTATATATA
Organism: Protopterus annectens; assembly: GCF_019279795.1. NCBI lineage: Eukaryota > Metazoa > Chordata > Ceratodontiformes > Protopteridae > Protopterus > Protopterus annectens. The sequence goes on from NC_056751.1 coordinate 761,560,141, forward strand.
TATATATATATATATATATATATATATATATATATATATATATATATCTATATATAATTTCAATGCATGCATATAGGGATATATATGTCTCACAGAGAATACCACATCTCTGGGACTCCCTTCCTCTCCAAGTAAAGTTAAGAATGTCTCTTAATTTATTCAAGCACAACCTGGATACATTGATGGGAAGCCATAAGTTCATCCCTGGTTTAGCACACCTGTCCTCTTACCGACAAGGGGACCATGTAAACACCTGCTCCAGGGTTATGATTACTCATACTTACTACGCAAAGGGTTTTCACACAATACTTAAGTATCATTATTATAAATACTTAAATGTGCTAGTTATATTTACTTAATTTTGTTTTATTTTTACTAGTTATTCATTTCATCTGATTACTGCATATGTAATTTTTGCATATGTTGCATTCTTGCACTGTTTTTCTTGGGTTTTGTATATTGCCTACTATGTTATCTTTTTATGTTTGTATTGCTGGAGCTTTTCTGCTCGAGTCTGAAAATGTGCCTTTGGCTTAGTTGGACTTACCCGGTTATCAAATGTTAAATAAATAATAAATAAAAAATAAATGATCTCACTCATGGTTATACCAGACTTCCACAAAATAAGGGGCCTTTGTACTAAACTTCTAAGGGTAGAAACTCAGTAGGAAGGCATGCCTAGAATGCTAAAGGTCCTCACAGATCACTAGCTTAGTAAGTACCGAGAAACCCATAGAAGCCTCTGTCTTATACAGACTAGGTAGTTCATTAATTCCATTATGTGGACACAGCAGTTGTAGAGTCCACAGTGGCAAGCTAGTGTACTTTTAATAAATGTTAATGGCATAATTTGAATGCAAGTGTCAAGCAAGGAGTCTTGGAGGCTGAAAAAAATATAGCATGCACACATCTCATCAAAACATTATACATGGTAAAGCTATCTGGAAATTTACATTGTGTAAGATAGCTTCCATTTGCACAAGTCCTAATGGTTCCAAGGTGCTATATTATGTCCAGTAAATATAGATAATATGCTTTATGGTACCATAAACACCACTCACCTTGACCCCCAGTGTATGTGTGTTTGTAGATGTATATGCAGGTCTCAACACTGAACCATATCTTTAAGGTCAACAACATGCAATTTGTAAATGAAATACAATTTTCTGATTGACTTGTTGTTCCACAAGTCATCTCAATTGTACACACACTCTCCTGTGTAGTAACACATAATTCCTTCCTCAAATATATTTGAGACCATATTTTTGTGTCAGGAGTTTAGTATGCGATGTATAAGCAGAAGCACTTATCTAGCTGCCAGCTCATTTAGTACCATACCCACACAGTCAAATATTTCCTCGTTTATATATTAATGTGGTTGTATCATTTGCCAAGCCATACCCTTAACCAATATTCTGACATTTTGTAGATCGTTGGTCTTCAAATACCAGGGAAGCTACTGGTGTAAGTATCTTCATGTAGGATGTCTGCCAACTGCCTCACATCCTTAATGCTTATTAAACTGTGAAACAGGACCTCATGTGCAGAACTGTGACATTAGCATTAAGTGCATAACAATAGCAGCTGAGTCACTGAAGCAGTTCATTGAGTTGATTCTGTTGGTTTCCGTGTCACACAGCTGTAATTTACTCACTGAAACAATTTATTTACATGGTTCTTATCGGTCAGAATGTCACGACAAACAAGTGAACGTTTAACTGTATGATAATGTCTTTTAGTGAGAATGACTCGTTACAGCTGTGTGACACGGCAACCAACAGAGTGAACTCAATGAACTGCTTCAGTGACTCAGCCCATTTCCACAACTACATATTTAAATTAGTTTATTATTTTAGTGCTGGCTAGGGAAAACATGGTATAATCCCCTTTTATTCATATAAACATATTCCTACCCTTCAGTACATATGATACTTTACTTAGCTGTTTTTTTTTTTTTTTTTTTTTTTTTAGCTGCAGAAAAAATGCTTCTTGTCCTTTTGGATATTTGAAAAATTATTGTTCATTCAATGGTCATAAACCTCATGATGCCATGTTGAGTGTTCTTTTCCCATTTCTTTTCTTGCAGTTGATTTAATAACAAGCACAATTCGTTTTACACACCAGCTTTTCTGAAGTATTTATATATTGATGCTGGATAGCAATGATATGTTTCAAAATAGCTTAGGCTATTTCATCTTCATCTGTCTGACCATTGTAAAATAAAGGCAAGATTGCTGCTACTTTTGATTATTTGAATTATTTATGTAGTGCTCTCACACCTGATGTTCATAAGGGTCATTTGCATATATCCCATGTGCCTCTGATCTCTGATATAGTAGGTTTGAGAGGACATTCAGTGGAAGTTCTAGCTTGGCTGGAGTTTTCGTTTAGTTTTTACTGACTTTTTTTCTGTGTGGGCTTCTCAGTCTTTGTTTTAGTGCTCCATCTAAGGAAAATGTGCTTGTATGCAGCTTAAACAACCATGTTTGTTTTCATTTGCTTGACAACTGCAAATGACTGTAGGCTTGTTATTTTAAATATAATAACCAACAGACACAAAATGATCAAGCTGATTTCTGTGACTGTACTTAGTTCTGCAGCGATACAAACACATATCTGACTTCATGGAACCTTTTCAATCATGTCATTAATACTGAACGGCGTTATATTTATCCAGTGTTAGTTGTAGGAATCCATCCATTTCTTATATTCATTTTGCAGGTGTTAAAGTAGGAAAGACACTGCAGAGGACTAGTTTTTGACTACCAGATTACTATGTCATATTTTCATAGTTTCATAGACATTTCAAGGTCCATGACTGTCTTTTCCCATCTTGCCCCATCTTGCCCCATCTTGCCCCGTCTTGCCCCGTCTCGCCTTGTTAGTATCCTCTCTCAGGCAGCATCCCTTTTTCCAGAAGGGTCATACTGGTGAATCTTTGAGTAAATTTGTGGATCCCCGTCCAGTCATCTAGGTTATGTCTAAAAGAAAACACTGACTCATGCTGCTTAATATGTAAAGAAGTTTACTCCAAGGGTTTGTGAGGTACTGAAGTTATAAACCTGCCCCATCATTGTGTTTTATTTTCTGTTGATGAAGATTTAGGTCCCTGGTTTTAGTATTAGTGGAGATATTGGACTTTTGAGAAACAGGAGGTCCAGAAAAGTCACATCTCTAACAGCACAGTAAGTGAGACAGACCTCTCCCTTCAAATGTTTACAAGACACAAAATAAAAGAATGGAGTTTCCAGTCTGTCTTGGTAACTCAGGGACTTTAGACCTGTGATAGTTTTGGTTAAGAACCTTTGTTTATTTTATAATTGTTTAATATGTTTAGTGAGATGCATCCCCCAGTGACGGCCTGCTCAACTCTGAGTATAAGTGAATGTTTTCCTCTTTAGACCTTGATGATTTCATTTGACAATTAAGTGGGATAAAGGAAGGGATTTCCTGACTAATGTTAGTTCATGATGGTCAAAAGAGGAAGTTATCAACCCAAGTATATAGGTCCCTAAATATGTTTTTTGTTTTGTAGAACTATGTTTTCTATACAGTACACTTAGAGGAGGGGCTGCTGACCAAAAGTAATTACCACACTTTTTATCATTTAGTTTGAGCCCAATTTTTGTACTCCAAGAGTTTACTAGGGAAGAGTTCATGCTGGAAGATTGGATGGAACAGTGAGTTAACAACAACCCCCAATTTGCAATTGTCTGCAAACTTTGTTAGCCAGAAGTCTTGACTCTCTTCTAGGTGATCTGAGAAGCAATTATCAAAAATGAGGGGTCCATGCACTGAGCACTGAAGAACACCACTGGTCACTTTTATACATTCTGATGAGGCACACACACTTGTTATTTTTCATTGTATCAGATATATTTCAAAAATGCACATAAGAGGCGATCTCTGCTTGACTTACAAAGCCATGACTGACCCAGCTTTGTTAGAAATGCTACATCTGAAGAAATCCCAATCCCTCCACACCACATGCTCCAGAGACCTCTGCCTTATTACCACAATCAACAGAACATGCTGGAGGGACAGGTTCATAACCCGGACACTGCCCAAACTATGGAATACACTTCCCATACATATCAAGCAGAGCACCTCACTGGCCCTCTTCAAGAGAAATCTTGATGAGTGGATGGGAAATAGAAATTTCACCCCAGGGATCACTCCAGTGGCTTTACTCGATAGAGGCACTGGGAACTAAGGTCGAGTGGCACAATGCCAGGGTAATCCTATGGGCTAGGTTTGTAAAGGCTCCAGGGCCATTAACCTAGTACACACCTATGAACCTATGAACCTATAATATTACATTTATTTATTTCCATCAATTTAACTATTTCTTAATGGAAAGGTTTGTTGGTTGATTGAATCTTTTCAGCCACAACCCAATCCGCATGCAGAAAATAACAGTTATTATTACATAGCTCTCAACCTTCCATCTCCAAAATGAGGAACACTAGCCCTCATAATGTGGAACAAATGGGCAAAATGTGGAACACATACTAATGGCTTACTAACAACTTCAACTAGGAAGGTCATAGGATGGTTAAATATGCTGGTTTTACTTATAAAGAAGATCTTTTAATGAATTAATATGATTCATTTCTATTTACCATGGATTTCACTTAAAAAAATTCCTACCACTGAATGTGTGACAGAGTCTTTCAATGTGGAACTTTGAGGAACTTCGAGGAACATGAACTTTTTAAGACCCCAAATGAGGTACGTTCCTCGTAATGAGGTACACTTGAGAGGTATGTTTAATACAACAGTAACATTTGGCATAGAGTACAATCGCCACAACACAGGAACATAGAATTCACATTATTTAATGTTGAATATTGATGTTATGTAGTTAAGCAGGAGGGATCACATGATTTGCAGAGCAAATGCAGTGCCATTTATGCATTACATGTAAACCACCCATATTCGTTCATAAGAAAAGTATGCTCTTCAGATTAGCCCTGGAAGCATCTATCATTAGCTGATTAGAGAGATCAGATGAAATTGGGTTCCAGTATTACTAATCTGATTAGAGACTGGGCTCCCCCTATTGCAAAGCCATAATGGGCCTGCTTCTGTAATAGCATCATTATATTCTTTATGGAGTGTGTTGGTAACCAGACAGAAAACATTGGCAGTAAAGGTAGACAATGTTGAAAACTTGATCATTTAAAAAGTAGAGTGTTTAAGAAGAGTGGGGTTCAACTGTCACAAGTGGCCACTTTATCTCACTTACCATTTCAAAGCGATGGGTCTGTAAGACTGCTAGAAGGACAAAGTAGGAAATGTTATTAACGGTGGTAGATAGAATGGCAGAATTTCTGGTTCAGAATAGGGGAGTAGGGGTCACAAAAAGGAGATCATACTCCAGTTTTGTTAATAATACATTTTTAGTCAGAGATTTACATACAATGGGGAAGCAGGATTGTGAGATTATAGAAGAAATTAAGTTGGATAATATCTTTTTAATTGCTATTTCTGCATGAGTCATAAAAGACATTGCAGGATTCAAGATAAGTCCTAGGTATCTTTGCTCATTAGCAAAAATGATGAAATTATTTGAGAAGAAGTGGGATTGCACCTTTACCATTTTTAGGGAAGCAAATTACATAACTGTGGCTTTATTAGGGTTTATCAAGCGCTTACCCACCAACGAAATGGATGCTCTCCAAAAAGTGCACCGATCAGTGAATTGATACAAAAAGTGCACCAACCACTGAATCAGTAGAACAATTTCCTACGCAAGCAAACCAAAATGGAATGTGACAAAATTGTAAAGTTAAGCACTTTTGTTATTTAATATTCCATCAGAATTTCATCAGGACTCATTATTACTTCTACGTACCTCTGTTAAACATCACTCAAAAATGACATGACTTGACAGCTGACATTTATAAACACAGGCTATAGCATACTTTTCAGGCACAACAGAAAAGAAATCAGTGTGAAAAGTAGATATTCTTGCAGGTCTGAGGATGCAATTTATTTGACCAGAGAATCTATGAGCATATGTTAGTCGTAAGAAGAAAGGAAAAAAAAAGATGTCTGTAATGCATTACCATGTCCTAAGTTGTAAACATTTCAAAAAGGTTTTATTTTTTTATTATTGAAAAGTGACAGATAATTTATTTATTTATCGGAGATTATAACAATTTACTTTTGTGCAAAAACGTATAAAAAACATATATGGCAGATTGCTTTATCCACTGATAAATGGCCTGGAATGAATGAGATTATTAAAACAAAATGCATATTAAAAGCAAACAGAATTAAATTGCATTTATGAGATTGTTTTTTAGAATAGAAGTTTACATTTTTATATAAATGTATTAACATAATTATATGTATTTTTATACATTTTATATAATATTATCCAATACAAAGTTGTGAGTTTATGTGATGACTCAGCAGTTGAGTTGTCATTAGTAAAGGATGCTTTTTTTAGAAGGAACACGATTATATGATGAAGCACTGATGTGACTTAATTTCTTGATGGTTTTCCAGAATTTATTGAGATCAGATTTAGAGTGGTCTGTCTGTTAGCAAGACAGGTTTGTTTGTGTCTTTCGGCTTTTCCCGGTTAGGGGTCACCACAGCGGAACTCCTGTCCACTAATGATTGGCAGGAGATTTTTACGTACTAGCTTGCCAGGCCTAACGCACAACCTTCATTGAAGGAATGCCTGTTCACGCATGTCGCCACACAGAAGACGCTCTAACTGAGAATCAAATGGGCAACGTGTAACTGTGAGGCGACAACGCTACCACAGCACCACCACCGCGTTGTAACTTTTGTAAAATTTCTTGCAATTATGCAAGATTTCATCAGGTCCAAGAAGGCCTGGTGTAACTTATTCTTGTGGTGCCTTTCCCCCAAATTTCTACAAGGTTGGTTATCCTACCTCATGAATTCTTTCATTTCTTTTATAAGCTATGAGCAGAGTTGCCCTCTGAAGCATCAGTATTTCAACGGGATGAGAAAGTACTGGATTGCACTTTTCTGCTCCACAAAGTAGGAAAATTCTGGTCAAGGTATGTCTCTGTAATGAAATCAATTCCTTCTAGTCAAATAATGTAGAATTGTTTCCATAGTTTCTGACATATGCCTTTGAATTTGAGTTGCAGACATGATTTTCAACTTTCTAATATTCGATTACAAAGCGGTGGCCAGTTAGGCAGTTTGGCAGAATAGAAATATTTGTGTAATACTAGGCAATATTGCTTGTGTAAGATAAACTAGGGAGTTGTTAGTAGAACACGGGTATTGTCTGGTAGAGTGATTAATTAACTACTCTGATCTACAACAGCTGTATAATCTATACAATTAACAGGGCCCCAAGCCTGCTACAGTAAACTAAAGCCCCAAGTAACAAAGCATTTCTGTTAATGGCTAAAGCAGACATTTAGCCCAGTATTCACAGTCCTGGGTTTTAGATTTACGTAGTGGTAATCCAGGAAGAGCAGTACTACATTGATATGCAAATAATTTATTTATTTTATTTATTTTACAATAAATAAAATAGTGGTAATCCAGGAAGAGCAGTACTACATTGATATGCAAATAATTTATTTATTTTATTTATTTTACAATAAATAAATAAACAAAATAGTGGTAATCCAGGAAGAGCAGTACTACATTGATATGCAAATAATTTATTTATTTTATTTATTTTACAATAAATAAATAAATAAAATAGTGGTAATCCAGGAAGTGCAGTACTACATTTATATGCAAATAAGGGCAGTGGAGGTTATTCAGAGTGCTACAGAAATATGCAATTGTTTTGCTAAACATGCAGACCTACAGCAAAAATGTAGAGTACCTGAAGGTAAGCTTTAAGTGGAGACCAACTACATGGATAAGGTTACATTACCCATTGGCATATTTCTGCAATTCTTAGAGATAAATGTAAAAGTCATCTGCATGCAAAATGCGTAAAGGATTCTGAATTTATGTAAGGGTAATAGCATCATATGAGCTTGACATTACTCAGGTTACATGGGAAATTAATTTGGAAATCATATACTTTTTAAACTAAGAAAAATAATAAAAAATATTGAAAATTATTATGAAGCACTTCAAAATAATTAAAAATATTGAGTTCACTTTAGGAAATGTTTGTTTTAGTCATATGATAAGGCATATTACTATACTGTGAGCACTCATTTGTACATGGGAAATCATTACAGCAGCAGTGGAAATGATTACTGATCACTGAGAAAATCATTTACTTTGATGTATTTTAGTGATTGTTTATACATGGTAGAAATGCAGTGATTTAAATTAGAAATATTGAAGTGGTAAGGATGTTTGTTGGCTGAAGATGTGTCTTTACCGAGACATTCCTGAGTGCCACTGACATTATTAGAATTACAAGAGTGAGGAAGGGGCTAATTAAAGGATGGATCTATTATCAAACCTCTTTCTTTACTTGGCTGAACTCTACATGTGTATTTAATGAGTTTTCTAGATTCATACATTCACAGATTACTGCTAGGATAGGGGAGGTGGGGTCCTTTCTAAGCCTAGCCAAGTTTTCCAGAAAGAATAATGACATCTTGTGTCTAAACAGGACATTGAAGCCAGACATTTATATGCTACCTCTGTCCATAAGAGACATGGGTGCCAGACCTGGTGTAAATTTCCTATTCCGCAACCACTAGTATAGGTTGTGCTTAAATTGGGTAATAGAGAAACTCAGCTTCACATGGATAGGAAGTCTGTTCCATAGGAGGGGCACTCTTTGGGACCCATAGCTGCCTGTCCAGCATGTTCTGTTTAAGTCACAGACAAAATGCAGGTTCCTAGACCTTGTATTTCTAGTTCTGTTAGACTTACGAATATGCAGGAGATTCATAAGTGTGCAGTTTGTGGATGTCTTGTAAATTAGCTATACATCACCCCTGGGCAATCTATAGGAGACAGAGTAGAGGGAAAGAATTTTAAGGTGCTCTACGTAAAGCAGGTTTGTTACTTTGTATTCTTTTTGTAAGAAACTTCTGAGGTTGCTGTAGTTGCTGCATACACCTGGTCAGGTACATACCAAAGGAAGAATTGTACTCTATGATTGGTCTGACAAGGGCATAATACAGCTGGAAAATGACTTCTTTGAACCTAGATGCCATGCCCTTACTTATAAGATGCAGAACATAAAAGGATTCCCTTACCACTATGGTCACATGGTGTCTACATGCATATCCAGATCCCTGACTACTAGGTCGACTCTTACGGGCTTATTATCAACATGGTAATTAGCCGGGATAGTTGATTTTCCAAAGAGAACAATTAAGCATTTCTTGCATTGAGTTTAAGACTATGGCTTTGGCACAATTAGTTATTCACAGATAGGCCTTCTTGAAGGATGCTAGTTTCTGCAGGGGAGTTGATGATAACCCCCAGCTTGCAATCATCTGCAAACGTAGTCAGCCATAAACCCTCAGTGTTTACTTCCATTTTAGAGAATTGGATGCCAAAAAGGAAGAGACCCAATACAAACCCCTGGGGGACTTCACCAGCGTCTGACCTCTTGGTGGAGGTCACCTCATTTATTTTGACCTCCTGGGTCCTATCAGTGAGCCAGTTGGCTATCCAGTGGGTGATAAAATGGTTTATACCTAGTTTAGTGATAAAAATATGTGTGTGTGGGGTATTGTTTCAAAAGCCTTGGCCAGGTTGAGGTAAGCTGTGTGCACAGTCTCGCCCTCATCCATTGCTTTGGTGACCTTTCCATAGAAGACCACTAGATTTAATAGGCATGATCATCCTTCAGCAAAGCCGAACTGTGATGGCCCAGCATTTACTGGCAACTTATGTCCTTGTTTATCATGTCCATGATGATTCTTTCCATGGCCTTGCATATGAGTCTGGTCAAGCTGAAAAGTGATTCAAGTAGACCACAGAGGTCATGTTACATGCTATTTAGTAAGCATTTTCAAATTTTATCAGGGCCCATCGATGCATTGGTTTTGGCCTTGGAGATCGCATTGATGACCTGTTCCCTAGTAATGGTTGGTTGTATCACATAACTTTTTTTTTTCTGAGGATGGCAGGTGTTTGACTGATGAGTATATGAAAAGTTTTTGAGTATGATTGTGGCATTTTATTTACAGGGTCAGCAAGGAAACAACTAAGGTAACAGCAAGTTGCTAGATTGCAAATTAGATCTAATAGGCGCATATATGCCTTTAACAACAGATGTGTGGACAGAGCGGAAATCTGACTGAATCGCAAATAGGCAATAGAATGGTTCATTAGCATATGGTGGGCTACATCATTTCTCATTTTTTCTCATTATGAACTAATTAGCATATGCTTATTGTGCCCATCACACATTAAAGTGGCCTCTATGAACCATGACTAAGCTATGCTCATTCGCACACAGTGCAGATAGCCAAAACAAATTGATACAATGACTATTTTGGTTACTTAAATTAAAATAAGCTTTTAACCAGTTAGGGGTATCATCCCCTGATGGGATGCCTGGTGTAATTTTTAAAAAAATCAATGTTCAGTTTATTTTTTTTAAGCAGAAATATAGCTGTGACTCTTCTAAGGCCTCATCTGTTTGGCTTTTTGAAAAGAGTACATTTGCCAAGTAATATGAGATGGATAGCTGTTACCTTTCAACAGTAATTCAGTATGGGCGAAGACTGTGAGATCATCTGTACATTTCCAAGCTTTGAGAAGAGCCCATTTGTTACTAATGCTGCTGATGGTAAGGAACTCCATTTTCCACCCAATGCGTGAACATAAGGTAATGCTAGTGAGTTGATTTGATAAAGGACTCAGTTTTAGATGCAAGTCTTCAAAATCATTTTAGTTATGCTACAGTATACTTTAAAAAGTGTATTTTTTTCCAAATGCTTGACAAATGCTTCGATAATTTTTGCCGATGGAGAATTTCAGTCTGGTACTGTCTTTGTGAAGCAAAAGTAATATTCCCCAGGAACTGTGCATGGTAGTTAGGTGATATGATTAAGCAAGTACTAAGAAGTTTTTCAGTTGCAGAGTATTTGTGAAGGCTGGGATGTAAGGGAATAGCACCTACAAGTAGGATGGGTGTGAGGGGATAACACACACAAGATATGACGGGTGTAATGGAATAGCACCCACAAGATATGATGGGTGTAAGGGAATAGCACCCAAAAGGCAGGATGGGTGTAAGGGAACAGCACCCACAAAGTAAGTTGGGTGTGAGGGAATAGCACCCACAAGGTAGGATGGGTGTAAGGGAATAGCACCCAAAAGGCAGGATGGGTGTAAGGGAACAGCACCCACAAAGTAAGTTGGGTGTGAGGAATAGCACCCACAAGGTAGGATGGGTGTAAGGGAATAGCACCCAAAAGGCAGGATGGGTGTAAGGGAACAGCACCCACAAAGTAAGTTGGGTGTGAGGGAATAGCACCCACAAGGTAGGATGGGTGTAAGGGAATAGCACCCAAAAGGCAGGATGGGTGTAAGGGAACAGCACCCACAAAGTAAGTTGGGTGTGAGGGAATAGCACCCACAAGGCAGGATGCGAGTAAGGGAATGGCACCCACAAGGCAGGATGCGAGTAAGGGAATAGCACCCAAAAGGCAGGATGGGTGTAAGGGAACAGCACCCACAAAGTAAGTTGGGTGTGAGGGAATAGCACCCACAAGGTAGGATGGGTGTAAGGGAATAGCACCCAAAAGGCAGGATGGGTGTAAGGGAACAGCACCCACAAAGTAAGTTGGGTGTGAGGGAATAGCACCCACAAGGCAGGATGCGAGTAAGGGAATGGCACCCACAAGGCAGGATGCGAGTAAGGGAATAGCACCCAAAAGGCAGGATGGGTGTAAGGGAACAGCACCCACAAAGTAAGTTGGGTGTGAGGGAATAGCACTCACAGGGTAGGCTGCGAGTAAGGGAATGGCACCCACAAGGCAGGATGCGAGTAAGGGAATAGCACCCACAAGGCAGGATGCGAGTAAGGGAATGGCACCCACAAGGCAGGATGCGAGTAAGGGAATGGCACCCACAAGGCAGGATGCGAGTAAGGGAATGGCACCCACAAGGCAGGATGCGAGTAAGGGAATGGCACCCACAAGGCAGGATGCGAGTAAGGGAATGGCACCCACAAGGCAGGATCGAGTAAGGGAATGGCACCCACAAGGCAGGATGCGAGTAAGGGAATGGCACCCACAAGGCAGGATCGAGTAAGGGAATGGCACCCACAAGGCAGGATGCGAGTAAGGGAATGGCACCCACAAGGCAGGATGCGAGTAAGGGAATGGCACCCACAAGGCAGGATGCGAGTAAGGGAATGGCACCCACAAGGCAGGATGCGAGTAAGGGAATGGCACCCACAAGGCAGGATGCGAGTAAGGGAATGGCATGCACAATGTAAAGGCAGTAAACATAGCCAGTAAGTACACCGTGATAATCGGTAGTGATACACTATGTCACTGTACACCGTGATAATCGGTAGTGATACACTATGTCACCTGCTTTGGCTGGGAATGGGCTTTTAATAAGCATGACGTGTTAGGTAGCTAGTAGCAGCTGACCTCACAGTGGAGTGGTTATGGAACTCAGAAGCCAAGTGAAGGTCTTATTTGCCACAAAGTTAAGTAACGTAGAACACAACTGAATTAAGGTAATATGGTTTAAGAATGAAGGATGAAATGTATTCACTTCCTGTGAAACCAAAAAAATATTGAAAAAAAGAGACAATGTTACCTCTGCTGTCTCCAAAGTCAAATCCATTAATTTGGGATGCTGACCAGCTGATCTTTCTACCACCAAGGCAAAAAGTGTAGAGAGCCATTTCCCCATAAATTCTAAGGCAAGGGTGGTTGAGATGGGTATCTTGAGACAGTGTAAGAATCGTCTCATGCTGTCTGATGATCATCTATTATTGAAACAGCAAAACACAGCAAAAATATCACAGACAATGAAAACATAAACACCAAAATTGTCAGCACATCATCATGCAGTGTATCTTATCAAGGCCATCACAATACACATAACCCATCGCAGCTCTAAAGACTAACATGCCCTAACCTCAAATGTCTCTAAAATGCTCCACAGATAGAAAACATAATCAGCAAGTTCAGCCTACCACCTCAGGTGACTCCACTGTCGAATATACAGACGTATCTCACGTGACTCCACTGTAGAACATACAGACGTACCTCAGGTGACTCCACTGTCGAACATACAGACGTATCTCACGTGACTCCACTGTAGAACATACAGACGTACCTCAGGTGACTGCACTGTAGAACATAGAGACGTACCTCAGGTGACTCCACTGTAGAACATAGAGACGTACCTCAGGTGACTCCACTGTAGAACATACAGACGTACCTCAGGTGACTCCACTGTAGAACATGCAGACGTACCTCAGGTGACTCCACTGTAGAACATGCAGACGTACCTCAGGTGACTCCACTGTAGAACATACAGACATACCTCAGGTGACTGCACTGTAGAACATACAGACATACCTCAGGTGACTCCACTGTAGAACATAGAGACGTACCTCAGGTGACTGCACTGTAGAACATACAGACGTACCTCAGGTGACTCCACTGTAGAACATACAGACGTACCTCAGGTGACTCCACTGTAGAACATACAGACATACCTCGGGTGACTGCACTGTAGAACATACAGACGTACCTCAGGTGACTCCACTGTAGAACATGCAGACATACCTCGGGTGACTCCACTGTAGAACATAGAGACGTACCTCAGGTGACTCCACTGTAGAACATACAGATGTACCTCAGGTGACTCCACTGTAGAACATACAGACGTACCTCAGGTGACTCCACTGTACAACATACAGATGTACCTCAGGTGACTCCACTGTAGAACATACAGACGTACCTCAGGTGACTCCACTGTAGAACATACAGATGTACCTCAGGTGACTCCACTGTAGAACATACAGACGTACCTCAGGTGACTCCACTGTAGAACATAGAGACGTGCCTCAGGTGCCTCCACTGTAGAACATACAGACGTACCTCAGGTGACTCCACTGTAGAACATACAGATGTACCTCAGGTGACTCCACTGTAGAACATACAGACGTACCTCAGGTGACTCCACTGTAGAACATACAGATGTACCTCAGGTGACTCCACTGTAGAACATACAGACGTACCTCAGGTGACTCCACTGTAGAACATACAGACATACCTCGGGTGACTGCACTGTAGAACATACAGACGTACCTCAGGTGACTCCACTGTAGAACATGCAGACATACCTCGGGTGACTCCACTGTAGAACATAGAGGCGCACCTCAGGTGACTCCACTGTAGAACATACAGATGTACCTCAGGTGACTCCACTGTAGAACATACAGACGTACCTCAGGTGACTCCACTGTACAACATACAGATGTACCTCAGGTGACTCCACTGTAGAACATACAGACGTACCTCAGGTGACTCCACTGTAGAACATACAGACGTACCTCAGGTGACTCCACTGTAGAACATACAGACGTACCTCAGGTGACTCCACTGTAGAACATACAGACATACCTCAGGTGACTGCACTGTAGAACATACAGACGTACCTCAGGTGACTCCACTGTAGAACATGCAGACATACCTCAGGTGACTCCACTGTAGAACATACAGACGTACCTCGGGTGACTGCACTGTAGAACATACAGATGTACCTCAGGTGACTCCACTGTAGAACATGCAGACATACCTCAGGTGACTCCACTGTAGAACATAGAGATGTACCTCAGGTGACTCCACTGTAGAACATGCAGACATACCTCAGTTGACTCCACTGTAGAACATACAGACATACCTCAGGTGACTCCACTGTAGAACATGCAGACATACCTCAGGTGACTCCAGTGAAGAACATGCAGACGTACCTCAGGTGACTCCACTGTAGAACATGCAGACATACCTCAGGTGACTGCACTGTAGAACATACAGACATACCTCAGGTGACTGTACTGTAGAACATACAGACGTACCTCAGGTGACTCCACTGTAGAACATACAGGTGTACCTCAGGTGATTCCACTGTAGAACATACAGACATACCTCGGGTGACTCCACTGTAGAACATACAGATGTACCTCAGGTGATTCCACTGTAGAACATGCAGACATACCTCAGGTGACTCCACTGTAGAACATACAGACGTACCTCAGGTGACTCCACTGTAGAACATACTGACATACCTCAGGTGACTCCACTGTAGAACATACAGACGTACTTCAGGTGACTCCACTGTAGAACATGCAGACGTACCTCAGGTGACTCCACTGTAGAACATGCAGACGTACCTCAGGTGACTGCACTGTAGAACATACAGACATACCTCAGGTGACTGTACTGTAGAACATACAGACGTACCTCAGGTGACTGCACTATAGAACATACTGATGTACCACAGGTGACTCCACTGTAGAACATACAGACATACCTCAGGTGACTGCACTGTAGAACATACAGACGTAACTCAGGTGACTCCACTGTAGAACATACAGACGTACCTCAGGTGAATCCACTGTAGAACATACAGACGTACCTCAGGTGACTCCACTGTAGAACATACAGACGTATCTCACGTGACTCCACTGTAGAACATACAGACGTACCTCAGGTGACTGCACTGTAGAACATAGAGACGTACCTCAGGTGACTCCACTGTAGAACATAGAGACGTACCTCAGGTGACTCCACTGTAGAACATACAGACGTACCTCAGGTGACTCCACTGTAGAACATGCAGACGTACCTCAGGTGACTCCACTGTAGAACATGCAGACGTACCTCAGGTGACTGCACTGTAGAACATACAGACATACCTCAGGTGACTCCACTGTAGAACATACAGACGTACCTCAGGTGACTCCACTGTAGAACATACAGATGTACCTCAGGTGACTCCACTGTAGAACATACAGACGTACCTCAGGTGACTCCACTGTACAACATACAGATGTACCTCAGGTGACTCCACTGTAGAACATACAGACGTACCTCAGGTGACTCCACTGTAGAACATACAGATGTACCTCAGGTGACTCCACTGTAGAACATACAGACGTACCTCAGGTGACTCCACTGTAGAACATAGAGACATACCTCAGGTGACTCCACTGTAGAACATAGAGACGTGCCTCAGGTGCCTCCACTGTAGAACATACAGACGTACCTCAGGTGACTCCACTGTAGAACATACAGATGTACCTCAGGTGACTCCACTGTAGAACATACAGACGTACCTCAGGTGACTCCACTGTAGAACATACAGATGTACCTCAGGTGACTCCACTGTAGAACATACAGACGTACCTCAGGTGACTCCACTGTAGAACATACAGACATACCTCGGGTGACTGCACTGTAGAACATACAGACGTACCTCAGGTGACTCCACTGTAGAACATGCAGACATACCTCGGGTGACTCCACTGTAGAACATAGAGACGTACCTCAGGTGACTCCACTGTAGAACATACAGATGTACCTCAGGTGACTCCACTGTAGAACATACAGACGTACCTCAGGTGACTCCACTGTAGAACATACAGACATACCTCGGGTGACTGCACTGTAGAACATACAGACGTACCTCAGGTGACTCCACTGTAGAACATACAGACATACCTCGGGTGACTGCACTGTAGAACATACAGACATACCTCAGGTGACTCCACTGTAGAACATAGAGACGTACCTCAGGTGACTGCACTGTAGAACATACAGACGTACCTCAGGTGACTCCACTGTAGAACATGCAGACATACCTCAGGTGACTCCACTGTAGAACATACAGACGTACCTCGGGTGACTGCACTGTAGAACATACAGATGTACCTCAGGTGACTCCACTGTAGAACATGCAGACATACCTCAGGTGACTCCACTGTAGAACATAGAGATGTACCTCAGGTGACTCCACTGTAGAACATGCAGACATACCTCAGTTGACTCCACTGTAGAACATACAGACATACCTCAGGTGACTCCACTGTAGAACATGCAGACATACCTCAGGTGACTCCAGTGAAGAACATGCAGACGTACCTCAGGTGACTCCACTGTAGAACATGCAGACATACCTCAGGTGACTGCACTGTAGAACATACAGACATACCTCAGGTGACTGTACTGTAGAACATACAGACGTACCTCAGGTGACTCCACTGTAGAACATACAGGTGTACCTCAGGTGATTCCACTGTAGAACATGCAGACATACCTCAGGTGACTCCACTGTAGAACATACAGACGTACCTCAGGTGACTCCACTGTAGAACATACTGACATACCTCAGGTGACTCCACTGTAGAACATACAGACGTACTTCAGGTGACTCCACTGTAGAACATGCAGACGTACCTCAGGTGACTCCACTGTAGAACATGCAGACGTACCTCAGGTGACTGCACTGTAGAACATACAGACATACCTCAGGTGACTGTACTGTAGAACATACAGACGTACCTCAGGTTCTGCACTATAGAACATACTGATGTACCTCAGGTGACTCCACTGTAGAACATACAGACATACCTCAGGTGACTGCACTGTAGAACATACAGACGTAACTCAGGTGACTCCACTGTAGAACATACAGACATACCTCAGGTGAATCCACTGTAGAACATACAGACGTACCTCAGGTGACTCCACTGTAGAACATACAGACGTACCTCAGGTGACTGCACTGTAGAACATACAGACGTACCTCAGGTGACTCCACTGTAGAACATGCAGACATACCTCAGGTGACTCCACTGTAGAACATACAGACGTACCTCGGGTGACTGCACTGTAGAACATACAGATGTATCTCAGGTGACTCCAGTGTAGAACATGCAGACATACCTCAGGTGACTCCACTGTAGAACATAGAGACGTACCTCAGGTGACTCCACTGTAGAACATGCAGACATACCTCAGGTGACTCCACTGTAGAACATACAGACATACCTCAGGTGACTGCACTGTAGAACATACAGATGTACCTCAGGTGACTCCACTGTAGAACATGCAGACATACCTCAGGTGACTCCACTGTAGAACATACAGATGTACCTCAGGTGACTCCACTGTAGAACATACAGACGTACCTCAGGTGACTCCACTGTAGAACATACAGACGTACCTCAGGTGACTCCACTGTAGAACATACAGACGTACCTCAGGTGACTCCACTGTAGAACATACAGACGTACCTCAGGTGACTCCACTGTAGAACATACAGACGTACCTCAGGTGCCTCCACTGTAGAACATACAGACGTACCTCAGGTGACTCCACTGTAGAACATGCAGACATACCTCAGGTGACTCCACTGTAGAACATACAGACGTACCTCAGGTGACTCCACTGTAGAACATACTGACATACCTCAGGTGACTCCACTGTAGGACATACAGACGTACCTCAGGTGACAGAAACACCTCAAAATTCAAAAAATAAAAAAAAACACACAGCCAGCCAGTACTTCACCAGTAACTTGCTTTTCTTTTATTTAATGATCTGGTACCTCGGCAGTTCGCCTTCAAGGATCACAGTTAATTCAATGCACTCATAACATTTATATACACTTCTCTTTTAAACAATTAACAAATTAATCCCCTAGTTAATCAATTTAACAATAAAGGATTATTTAAAGTGACCTTAAACCAACCATAAATTTCTATAACATGAATATAAATATATAAATACATGAATGAATAGATGAATAAATAAATAGATAAATAAATAAATAAATAAATAAATAAATAAGTGAGCATGTGCTAAACATCAATAATTCATTAAATGCCTAATTCTTGATTCATACCATTAGGCTTTAAGGTATGGAACTTGAAAATCATTCTAGTCTCAAGTTCCAATAGTTTTCCTACAACATCATCTCCTCTCTGAAGGAAGGGTTTTCCCAAAACACTAAATATTAAACTATTAGAGGACCCACCATGTTTTTCTTGAAAATGCTTAGCAACAGGGCTAAACAGATTTTGATTCCTTATGTCTTTTAAATGCTCTAAAATCTGTATCCTAACCATCCTTTTGGTTTGTCCTATATACCACATATTTTTACATGAACATCCCAAAATATAAACCACCCCTGTTGACTTGCAATTAAAGTGATATTTGGGAGTATAATTTACATCATTAATGATACTCAGGTTCACAACCTTGTCACAAATATTACAAGAACCACAATGATATGCACCCAACTTTGAAGTCATGATATTCTCTTTCCTTTCAATTAAATTATTATTTAACAATTCCTTAAGATTTTTTCCTCTCTTATATGAAAACGTGATATGTTTAGGGAACAAATGACCAATCAATTCATCATCACTGACTAGATACCAGTATTTTCTAACCAATAACACTAGTTTATCAGAAAAGGCAGTAAACTTCGTAACATAAAAAAGTTTATCAGCTTCTTCATTATTCTGTCCTATGGTCAACTCTTCATGTCTGGATTCAAAATTTATAGACTCTATTTTTCTTCCAAACGATTTTCTTCCAAGTAATTTGTCCCTACATGCTAATAACTGTGTTTTATTATAACCTCTTTCACCCAACCTCAGCACAACTTTATTCAGTTCATTAGATTTTTCACTAGTGTTACAAGTGTGATCAAATATTCTCTTGAATTCTCCATAAGGTAAAGCCTTCAGTAAATGGTCAGGATGCATGCTTGTCGCATGCAAAAACATATTAACTGAAGTAGATTTTTCTATAGGGCCTAAATCCAATATTCTCCCCATCTACAAATAGTGACAGATCCAAAAAATTAATCTGTGTTCTATTTAATTCAAAAGAAAAGGAAAGATTATGCCCATTATTATTCAAAACTTCAAAAAATTCAAGGAAATCAATTATATCTCCCTTGCAAATAAAGATGAGATCATCAATAAAGCGCTGATACAATATCACATTATTCTTAAAAAAATCAGTAGGGTAAATAAATGTTTTCTCAAAAAAAAACATATATATGACAGCATATGAGGGCGCAAAAGCTACCCCCATCGCAGTACATTTTATTTGCAAAAAATAACTATTATTAAATAAAAAATAATTATGGGTCAAACAAAACTCTAATAAGCTAACCAAAAAATTAGTCCTTGGCCCTTCTCCCAACATATCATAAATTGAATCCGGTCCCCATCTGATGTCAATATTTGTATACAATGATTTAACATCTATAGTTACCCAATAATAATCTTGATGCCATTTGATTTTGGATATACTATTAATAATATCCTGAGTATTAGAAATATGAGCTGTAACCCTACCCAAATATGTTTTCAGATGAAAATCCAAAAAAGTATTTACATTGTCCAAAAAGGAGCCTATCCCTGAGACTATGGGCCTACCAGGAGGTTTTTGTAAGTTTTTATGCACCTTAGGTAGAGCATACAAAATAGGTATAGCAGGTTTTTTAATGTATATTCTGCAAACATCCCTATGTTCAAAAAAGCCCAAACGTTCTCCCTTTTCTAACAGGAATAATAATTCATCATTAAACATCTGGGTTGGCTCACAGTCCAATTTTTTATATTCATCCCCATTAGAAAGTAGAACATCAACCATATCACAATAATCAGATTTGTTCATAATAACCCAATTCCCACCTTTATCAGCACATTTAAATATAAAGTTAGATTTTAATTTTTTCAATTCTTTCAATGCTTGCCATTCATTTTTACTTAGGTTATAGCATCTTTTTTTCTTTGCAAAATAATTTATAAGCTATATCAACTTCCTTGAGAAGAACTTTAAAAAAAGTTGAAATGGCAGGTACAGTGATACTGGGTATAAACTTGTTAACATTCTTTAGATATGGTACATTCAATTTTCCATAGCCAGTATTGTAATTACTTTCATGATTAACTTATAGGTTCATAGGTTCATAGGTTCATACTAGGCTATCTGCCCAAGGGCATTTATAAGCCTAGCCCATAGTTATTTGGCTTTCGCCACCCCTTTAGTTTGAATAAAACTATGCCTATTATTTTGCTGTGCCTCTGTCAAGCAGTGACACTGAAGTAATCCCTGGGGTATATCTGCGATCCCCCATCCATTAGTCAAGATTCCACTTGAACAAGGCCAGCGAGGTGCTCTGCCTCACATGTACCGGGATTTTGTTCCACAGCATAGGGAGTCTCTGGGTGATGAATCTGTCCCTCCAGCATGTTCTATTAATAACCGTGTCAAGGTTTAAGTCTCCCGCCCTTGTGGTTCTGAGGGATCTAGATTTTTTGAGGTGAAGCATATTCATCAAATCAGGGTTTGACATGGCCTTATATGTCAGGCACAGGTCACCTCTGAGCAAGCGGTATGAGACTTGTTCATCATTTTCACACAACTCATTGAGGTCTGACCAATCATAGTCATATATAGACAAATTCAAAAGGCTATCATCTAAATCAATGTTACAAATGTTAGGTTCAGAATTTTCAGTAAATGGCTTATCTTCTTTTTTAAAATAAACTTTAAGCATCAACTTTCTAATGAAATCTTTAATTTCAAAATAAATGTCTGCAAAAGAAGGAAAAAACGTTGGTATAAATTTACTACCCTTATACAAAACATTTTGCATATCATTAGTCAATTCCAAATTGGACAAATTAATGCACATTAGAGTCTCTTTAGCAACATTTGTTAGAATAGAACCAGCTTCACATACCAGTAAGTTATTTGAAGTGGTTTCTTCCCTTCCTTCCGTTTTGCCCCTTGTTCGAACTGTTCGTATGAAAAGAGTCCCCTGTGTTGGAAGAGACTAAAGCACCATCAAGCACTTCAACTGCACTAGTAGTCGCTGAAGTGCTAGCAAAAGTTACATTTTTCGCAATACTCCTTTCCGATGAAGACGCTGAAGACACAGAAAAAACGCGTTGTCTTTGACTTGCTTTTCTAACCTTTGACCTGCTACGCACAGGTTCTCATTGCCATGAAAACAGTGCACCAGTCTCATAGTCCCTTAAATCACATATGAGCTTGTTCCGCTTCCTCTGGATGATATCTCCCTCTAATTTACATATTTTCTCATTTACTTTTAAAGTTTGCATCCTATAACAGGACTCCCCCACCACCTCATCCTGTAGATGCAAAATCTCCTTTTTCAATTTTTCATGAGCTCTCAGGTTGCGCTTGATCAGAGTGCGAAGCCAACTAATGGTACAAGATAAAGAAGCCTGTTTCCACTCATCTAAAAGATCAGACTCCTCTTCAGAAAATTGTGTGGCAAGTAACTTATCGATACGCAACCCCCTCGGAGTAATGTTTAAACTAACATATTTCTCCAAGAGGCGCGTATCCAGATATAAAGCAATTTCTTTGGTCATTAATCTTTCCAGTTGCACAAACTGCCCATCTACATCACAATCAGTTCCCACGTTCCAGGGATCCATAGTAATATATTTCTTATCATGCTCACTCATTATATCAGAAAACAGCATTGTTCCTGACATACTGCTCTGTTCAGAGCCTTCATTAATTTGCGATATAAGCAAAATAAAATGATAAATAAACTGGTGAAGAAACATGCAGATGTACCTCAGGTGACTCCACTGTAGAACATGCAGACGTACCTCAGGTGACTGCACTGTAGAACATACAGACGTACCTCAGGTGACTGTACTGTAGAACATACAGACGTACCTCAGGTGACTGCACTATAGAACATACAGACACACCTCAGGTGACTCCACTGTAGAACATACAGATGTACCTCAGGTGACTCCACTGTAGAACATGCAGATGTACCTCAGGTGACTTCACTGTAGAACATACAGACGTACCTCAGGTGACCGCACTGTAGAACATACAGACGTACCTCAGGTGACTACACTGTAGAGCATACAGACGTACCTCAGGTGACTCCACTGTAGAACATACAGAAGTACCTCAGGTGACTCCACTGTAGAACATACAGACACACCTCAGGTGACTCCACTGTAGAACATACAGATGTACCTCTCGTGACTGCACTTTAGAACATACAGACATACCTCTTACTAGGCAGTGTAAGAAAAGAGTAATAGTTGCTTGTCTGGTGCCAGGATCTCTCAGATCACCTACGCTTCAAGTCTTTGAACAACAACTACCAGCATGACTCTGTCATAGTACATGTTGGTGTCAATGACTTGAGATGTACCTCCCTGTAGTATATGAAAAGAGATGTGATGGAGCTCTCAGACTATGTGTCACATCCAGGTATGACCGTAGCATTGAGCAGCCTTCTACCTTCTCCAAGACTCATTCTACAATATGAGCAAAACGTCATTGACTTCCATAATTAGCTTAGTGTTTGGTGTTCTTTGGAAGGGGGTCCAATATTTGTCAGCCTGGGAGGGTATGACTGACAGACTACACTGCTTCACTAGGGATGGTTTGTCATCTGATGCCTTTAGGGTTTCAATTATTTGCAAAGGCAATGTCCACCTCAATAGTGCCTTTCTTAGGAATTGCTGGCCTGATAAATCTCCAATAAAATGAAGCAAGCAAAGGAAAATATGAAGGTGTTATTGATCAATGCTAGGACCCTAAACAGCAAACTTCATAAAAAAAAAAACTTCACTCCCTACAAGTCACCCTTACTCTGGAAGGCCTAGCCATGTGTGTAGTGCCTGAGACATGGTTTACAATGGTGTAGAGCAGTCTGGCTGTGCAGGGCTATAATGCCTACCACACATTTATACCAGCTACTGTGAATGAGAGGAAAAAAGGTGGAGATGTCTCAATCTACACCCAGAAGAGACTCACATCAAGACTGGTAAAGCAACATCATGCACTAGAGTTTTTTTATGTTGACACAGTCATCAGAAAGATCCAGTACCATATATTAGCTAAATATAGAACTCCCTCTATGACCCAAGAAAGCCACAATCCCTCTGTACTGGAACTGGAATTGGTCAGTATTATATCCAATACCATATTCTTAGGTGAACTAAACTATCCCACTATACACTGGGAAACCTGCACCATCACTAGTGCACATGTCTAGAGATTCCTGGAGTCTGTCATTCCAAACACCTTAGAACAATTAGTCAGTGTACCCACTAAGGGGGAACAACATCACGGATCTTGTCCTTTCACATACGATGACATCTTGCATCATCCTTTGTGCACCTTCATCTCTTGTTAGGTCTGACCATAAAGCAGTTTCCTTTCAAATAAATTTGAAACCAGAGATCCCATCCACCAAAGGTATCTTTAAAAATTTCTCTGAGACAAACTATCCACTCCTAAGTGATACATTGGCAAATTTAATATCCCCACCAAACCCATTAACTCCACCAAATACACAGAAATATACACCACCACGCTATACCAGCATGTAAACAGCTGTATTTATGCACATGTATGCTGTTAGAATAATCATAGAGCAAACCACAGAAACAAACTCACATGGTACACCCATAATACCAACAAGCTTTACAATAAAATGAAAGAAATTTTCACCAAAAGTAAGAACAGTAATACATACATACATACATACATACATACATACATGCAAATATTTCAATCATGGACATAAATGCCCTTCTAGCTTGCCAATTTACCAAAACACTTGTTCCCATAATAAGTGTTCAGGCTGTTCTTAAAAATATCTAAACTAGTACTTGCTTTAATGTAATTTGGTGTCTGTTCCAAGCATCAGCTACTCTGTCATAAAACCAGTTAGTGCACTTCTCATTCCTATAGAATCCTCTACATAGGTTATCTGATGATTTTCTAGTACTTTTTGATAACCCCAAACATTCCCAGAGGTAGTTGTCTCTAAATGCCCTATATACCTGAATAAGATCTACTCTTAAATATCTGTAAGAGACACTGTACAATTTCAGATATTTTAGTCTTTCATAATAACAAATTTTCACATCCATGGATGCCCTTGGTGTATTTCCGCTGTTCTCTTTCTAGTTTACTCATGCTTGTCTTCTTATAGGGTTTCCATATTGTTATTCCATACTCAAGTTTGGGTCTAATGTAACTTACAAACAATGACTTCATTATTTTTAATTTCCTAGCCTTTATAAATCTTTTTATACAACCTATAGTTCTATAATTGTCATTAGCCAATTGGTTGATATGATTAGAAAAACTCATAGCTGAATCGACCCATATACCCAGGTCCTTAAATGAGCCTACAGTTTCAATCACTGTGTGCTGTATTAAATATTCACCTTTCAGTTTATGTCTCCAAAATCTTATATGCTTAGTTTTTGATGTATTTATCAGCATATTATTCTCCTGTGCCCAAATGGTAAATTTAGTTAAGTTATTTTGCAGACATCCCTTATCTGTAACATATGTAATCAGTTTACCTAATTTCAGGTTGTCAGCATATAGACTGTAGAGCACCTCAGATGAAAAACTAAGGTCTGAAAGATACAATCTAAACAAGTAAGGGCCTAGTACAGAGCCCTGTGGGACACCCTGACTGTAACCAAGGATTTCACCTGTCCAGTTGGTGTGTGATACTTGACATGTCATATTTGTAAGCCATGCAGCTATCCATCTTATCAAGAGTACATCAATACCTAGTTGTACTAATTTATTGATCAGTGATTTGTGTATGACCCTGTAAAATGCTTAAGTTAAGTCTATATAAATTGTATCACAGCAGAATGTTTCATTCATAGCTGTTATTATATTGTTATAAAATATCATGTTACAGGTGATAATAGATCTATTTTCAACATATGCATGCTAATTTCTAGAATTATAAAGCCCTTATTATTGAAATAAACAAACAACTCGAAGAGTTTAATAATATCCGCCAAAGCCAAGTTTGAGGCTAAAATATTCACCAAAGCAAAAACAATCACAAGGCATATTTTATAATC
The DNA here is from genome assembly GCF_019279795.1 of Protopterus annectens. Classification (NCBI taxonomy): domain Eukaryota; kingdom Metazoa; phylum Chordata; order Ceratodontiformes; family Protopteridae; genus Protopterus; species Protopterus annectens. The sequence continues at coordinate 761,585,987 of NC_056751.1, forward strand.
ACCAAAATGATTGTGGATGAAGGACCAGCCTTTAGTAAACAGGTGCCTTAGGTAAAAGGTCTCCACAGTGCCCTCCCCAACACCACCCTATACCCCCATCCTGGTCTATCTACACCATCCAGATTACGAGAAAAGTGCCCCTGCTAGAGCGGCACCCTAGGCAGCTGCCTAGCTGGCCTATGCCAAAAGCTGGCTAGGAAGTTAACAAAGTGAGGTTAAAGATATAATAAACTACTCGGTGATAAATTCAGCTCAAGTTTTACCCCAGTACCAAACCCTGTTTACGTTATAAGAACAAACAACCATTAAAGAGATACTGTGAATAAATCATGAACGGACCACCATGGACATCCAAAAACTCTTGAAATCCTTTATTAAAATGAACCCTCAATAAAAAATCCTTTTCCTTGTGGAGAACTATATAAAAACACAAAAGGTGCATGGTGCACCTTTTGTGTTTTTATATATTTTTCCACAAGGAAAAGGATTTTTTCACAGTACTGCTTTTTCTTTCATGGAACACATTCAGCTGCTAGCAGGTTTGTTTTGGACTGATCATTAAAGAGATTGTAGTGTTATCTTTTTATCAATTATCGTCCTGAGATGGATGCAGGTGCTTTTGACACGTTTCCCTGTGGCTGCTGTGGATATTGTTATTTAATTGATAGTAGAAATTGTTTTAAACATCTGGATACAGGAATTGAATACTCCTTTAGAATTAGGATGGCGCAGTGGTGCAGTGGTAGGGTTGTCACCTCATAGCAAGAAGCTCTCTGGTTCGATTCTCAGCTGGAGTTCCTTTTGTGTGGAGTCTGCATGTCCTTCCTGCATTCTTGTGTGTTTCCTCCGGGTACTCTGGTTTCCTCCCATATTACAAAGACATACATCTGGAGCATTTTTCCCTGGGCCTCTGCTGAAAATTGGCTTTGTTCCAAGTCGGACCTTCCCGGTAAACAAATGTTAAATAAATAAATCAGGGCGGATTGTAATATAATGGATTTAGTTTATCTTGCTTACTGTGTTTTATGTAGATGCTTTCACATCAGTAAAATGAACAGGTCATTAAGATTTAGGATGAGCAAGCATGTATATCACATGTGTAATTCCCTTGTGAAGCATGCTGCTAGTGAAGGTGACGCCCATCAGTTTAGATTTTTAGTAATCGATAGATTGCTTAGCACAGAATGGCTGGCTGATCTCACTAATAAGACTGAAACAGCTGAATCATGCTGGATTATTTTGCTATGGGCTGATAGATGTTCAGGCTTAAATGAACATGTATCCCTGAAAACTATGTTGAGGTCACGGAGGCTTGCTAGGTAGAATTTGATTAGTATAGGATTCTGCTGCTCTGGAACAGACTCCCCATCCATATAAAGCAAATCTCATCTCTGTCCATATTCAAGTGCAACTTGTGTCTATAGATGCATAATGGAATGTTTTCCACAGGACTGCCCCCTTTACTACTAATGGATAGAGGCAGCTCCTAAATACTTTATCCCATGCATGGGTCCCCTCAAGTTACCTAGGGTATGATCCCAGTTATGCTCACAAGGGGCAATACATAAATATGAACCATAGGATAGGAAGGGCACTCTAAAACTAAGCAGGAAAGGTTATTCAAGCACCAAAAGGGATTTTGTCTAGGCTTAACATAGCCTGCGATGTCAGCTACCTAGTAGTTACCTGTGAACGTATAGCAAGTATAAAGGTAGCATAGAAAGAAGTAGCAAATCAGGGGAGCCTTTGTTGTCAACAGATGCTAGAGTTCCAGATGAGGAAATAGGTAGCTACTGCTTCCAAGGGCCAAAGTGATAATGGACCTACTAAATTTACTGAAGCCTGTTATTTGGAGAACAGGAGTTACAAATGTGAGAATGCACTATATTTTCAGCAAAACGCCACTAAATATGGTATGGATGTTGTTGGGTATAAAGACCTTTTATCACTACCAGAGACAAATGGATAGACATACAGTCAGAAGACAATTATTTTGTTTTATTTAGAAGCATTTGATTTAAGTGTGACTACTGCCTTTAGAGGTTGATAATTGACTTCCCATGTTATTGAAATTAGAAGGAAGACTGTACACCAGAGGGACAGGTGAGTTAATGATGTTTTCAAGGCAAAATCTCTAAATATAAGAAAAATGTGGCCTAGATGTTCTATTCAATTTGTTGAACTGATATATATATATACATATATATATATATATATATATATATATATATATATATATATATATATATATATATATAGATATAGAGAGAGAGAGATTGATTTTATCCAGCCCTAAACATGGGGGATGGTCTAATAAAGGGGACAACATTTTTGTGGACAGGACTAACACACCCCACACTAATTATAACAATCAGGGACCTGAACAACAGGTACCTAGGAGAAGTGAGAGATTATCGGAGAAAGAAAGGAAACAATCCTTTCAGGATTTTCAGTACCACACAACGAGGGGGGGATACCAGAACAGGGGATGGTATCGCCCCCTGAACTAAGCCCTCAAAGTATTTCCATTGATTTTTTGAATACAGGTAACTTGATGACTGACAATGTGGTTGTCAGGAAAGGTAACTTCACCATCTTTAACTTTACTGATTTAACCCTTACAGACGAATATTTTGGTTTATTTTCTAGAGGGTTTCAATTCGTTCCCTTCCGCCTGGGGGTAACTGTCAACACCTTAATAGATTTTAAACTTTTTATTAGACAGCTGAACCTCAATATTTTTTTCAAGGGACAATCATATGATGGTCCCACATTGGCCAGGAGAAGTGTATTCAATCCCCCCACCCACCCTTCTCTCAGGGTATTTGAAGAATTGGTGGAAAGGGACATCAGATTATGTGAAAGGAAGAAGGGGCAAAGTTTTTCTAACAACATTAGTGAGCAAGAGATAGAATTAATTGAACTTCTGAAACTTGAGAAGTGTAGAGTGATGAAACCGGACAAAGGGGGTGGTGTTGTGTTAATGTACACTGTGGATTACGACACACATCTTCACAACTTGTTACACGATTCGGATCAATCCGGATTAGTCTCCTTAAACGAGATTAACATTGGACATGCCAAAATCGGGTACCAGTTATATGACCATCTATTTCAAGGATTTATAGATGAACATTTGTACAACTATCTACATGTAGGAAAACCAAGAGTTCCTGTGATTTTTGGAATTCCTAAGACACACAAAGGAGTTGACCCTATTAGATTTAGGCCTACAGTATCTGGGGCAGGTAGTATCACTGAACCACTGGCGAAATACGTGGACCACACGGTTAAAAATGTTTCTATTTTCCACATCAACAAAGATTTGTGGGACTTTTTGAAAGGTATAGACCAAAGTTTTTTTTAATATGAACATGCTGATGGTTACCATTGATATTACAGAACTTTTTCCTAGTGTTCCACACCTAATTGGCCTAGAATGGTTCAATAAGGTATTAGTGATGAAATCTGGCCTGGACAGGAACACCATCAACTTAATGGTGGAATTCATGGAAATTATTCTTAATAACAATTTTATACACTTTAATGGTGAATTCTATCAACAAAAGAAGGGGGTGGCAATGGGTGCCCCCTGTGCCCCACTTTACGCAAATTGTGTACTATATTACTGGGAGCAGAGGTTCATATTAGAAACCTCATGGTCCGAATTTATAGGGTACTACATGAGGTACCTGGATGACATTTGTCTTTTTTGGAAGGGTACGAGAGACAAATTAGATGAATTTTTGGTCTACATTAACAACACTACTGAGTTTTTGAGGTTCACACACAACACTGATGAACATAAACTCAATTATTTAGATGTGACTATTATAAGGATTATGAAAATCAATGTTTTCAATCTAAATTATACAGGAAAAGTACGTTCTCGAATTCATATCTGCACTTCAATAGTGGGCACCCTTTTTATCAGAAAAAAGGGTATTATTAAGGGCCAATTCATTAGAGCTTCGAGGATGACCAGCACTTTAGAAGGTTTTTTGGAAGAGGTGGAAAACATTAAGACAGTATTTGAAGAAAAGGAATATCCCATAAACTTGACTGACAGTATGAAAAGGGAAGTGATAGAGAACTGGGATTCAAAATACTTTCCCCTGCTAGGGACAGGCCTGACGACCACCAGCAAGGAACCAGCAGAGGGGACAGGTTTATTCAACAACAACTTTAGTTTATACACACCTTCTCTTGGAAGAGATTATATTGAAGCATTGGCCTATTTTAACCTTACAGGATGATATTAAAAATTACATTCCTGCAGCCCCCAAATGTGTGAGGAAAAGGGATATAAATTTGAAAGAACTCCTGGAGAAGAACTTACTTATTAAATCTAATGTAGTTACACCTAAACTTGGTACATACAAATGCGGGGCTTGTCAGCAATGTAAATTCATCATAAACCAGGGGACCATTTTTATTCCTTTCAGAAGATTTAAGTTTAAACCTCCCAACTATTTCAATTGTGCAACAAAGGGAGTGGTGTATTTAGGTTTGTGTGTAACCTGCAAAAGTTTTTACATTGGCAAGACAGAAAGACAGTTTAGGAAAATAATTTATGAGCATATGTATGACGTCGCTAAGGGTAAGGACACAAATGCTTTTTTCAAACACTCCCAGATTTGCAAACAAATGAGGATACAATTCACTATTCTAGAACAAGTGATCCCAGACCCCAGGGGGGGTTATTGGGAAACTAGGTTGGAGTACCATGAATTGTTTTGGCAATTAAGATTGGAAGCAGGAAAAGCCCCTGGATTGAATGATAACATCAATATTAGCAATGTTCTTAAGTTAAGAGCTGCTCGCCTGTAGAATTCACATAGGTCAAGGACTAGGATTCTTGCGAATTCCCCTTATATGTACACACAAATGATAGTGGACTATTCCATACTATGTATTTCGCAGGACTTTGATCACACAATTTGAAGGGGTCCTTGTTATGGGATGAAATACATATAATAACTTTTTTTGATTGTATTTAGACACAAATAAAAAGGCCATGGTAGCATTTTCAAATCAGTTAACCCTGAAGGGGTTTGAAATGGGTGGTTCAAAACTTGTATGGGTACAGGTTACATTTTATAAAATTTTATGTTTAATTTTATTTATATTATTTTTCATACAGTTATTTCATTGATGAGATTGATTAGGAAGGCTGTTGTTGGTTTTATTATGACTAGTTGATTTTACATGAACAAAACAAAAAAAATTTTTACCATGAACAGAATGGGTGATCTATGTTATGTATTTATTTCATTGTAAAGAGCATGACTTTAAATTTTGATTAGGAGAAGCCATGTGATTTGGATGTAGTATTTAAGAACGGCTACAGTCAGTAAGATGTATTTTGTTCTGATGAAGCTCGGTACTGACCGGGAGAAAGCGCTTAACTTTATTGGTGAATAAAGCTGTGTTTTGTTTATTACAACACGCTTCAAGTGGATTTATTTGAACTTGTTTTCGTGACCACTGGTATTCTACAGTTTTCTACTATACCTGGGTCCTGTGCTGTGTGGGCTATTTCTTGTTCTTGGTACTACAATTCTTCTGGTGTTTTATGTATGTATATATATATATATATATATATATATATATATATATATATATATATATATATATATATGAGAGAGAGAGCGCGAGAGAGATTTTAGACATGCCACCTCCCTGGCATTAAGTTATCTATTTTCAACACAGGAGTTTGACCAACTGTAAGTGAAGGGAAAGAAGATTTATGTTGATTCCATTTATAATGCCATGAGCTCTAGGGTTTTAGTAGATCCAAATAGACCCTCTACGTGCTGTGTAATTGGTCTAATGTTCTACAGAACTTGGTTCATGATATAATTGTGGAGAAGATCCAGTTAATAGTAAATATATTCTGTGTGCCTTTAGAAAATGACATTGTAATAGTTAACCTTCTTTTGTGTTGGAATTGTGTATTGAAAGTTTTCCTCAGGTTGATGCCATTTTTGATGATCCCAGAATTCTATAAGCAAACCATAGTATGTTTAGGAAGTTGCTGTCTCTACAACTTGACATCAACCTGATTGGCAGGATATCTGCTTGGGTATAAAATAGTTGCTAGACAGTAAGAATAAGTCCTAATTAATCCCCCTCCCCTCATAGGAATTGGCAATTGGTGTGACACAGAGATCCTAACTTGCACCACTCCTGTTCACACTGTACATCAGCAATTTAAGACTGCCAAGATCAGTCCTGTTAAAAAAGGAATATAAAATATTGCACGATAACTATAAGAATCAATCAGAGGTGGTTAGAAAGGATTGGAAAGAGAGAGTGGATAAGCAATTGACAAAGAAACAATGGAGGATTATGTATATGTCTCCCAAATATGCAACAAAATCTAGAAGATTTAGGATGTTCATAGGATCGTAGGAGGTTACTAAGCTAACGGCCCCAGGGTCCTTACAAGCCTAGCCAAGTTCAAACCATGTCCCCAAGGGTGTCTGGTTGAAGTAGACACTAAAATCAACACCTATTGCCCTTGTCCAAGAGGGACACAGGTGGAACCCTCAGGATGAATTTCTGTTTACCCATCCACTCATCCAAACTGCACTTAAATAGGACCAACAAGGGGCGTTGTTTAACATGAATATGAAGCTTGTTCCAAAGTTGGGGCAACCTGTGCGAGACAAATCATTCTCTCCAGCAAGTTTTGTTGATGTCGTGTACCAGGTTAAGGTCCTTTGAGTGAGTGACCCATGCACCGTTTGACTTGTGAATGTGTACACGCTCTAGGGACCTAAACCTTGTCACCACAATAAACAGAACATGCTGGAGGGATAGATTCCTGTCGCAGAGACTTCCCATACTCTGGAATAAACTACCTATCTATATCAAACAAAGCTCCTCATTAGCACTCTTCAAGAAAAATCTTGATGATTGGATGGGAAATAGGAAATTCACCCTGGGGATCACCTCTGTGGCTCTGCTCGACAGTGGCACAGGAAAATAATTTTCTTGGGTGGCAAAAGCCGGGGTACCTTTTTGGCTGGGCTTGTATAGGCCCCAGGGCCAATAGCGTAGTACCTACCTATGAACCTATGAACCTATGAGCATTTCCATTAAAGATGGGTTAGAGATTGCTCTATATGCAAGGCACAGGTTGCCTGTGAGTAATCTGCATGACACAGAGTAAAGTGACAATGATTTCAGTATGTCTGCATAAGACAGATCTTGAAGACCCTGAATTTTCTTTGTAAGGAACCTTTGTGGTCTCTCCAATTGCTGCAGGTGTTAGGAAAGGAACATACCAAAGGGAGCAGAAAGGAACATACCAAAGGGAGCAGAAAGGAACATACCAAAGGGAGCAGAAAGGAACATACCAAAGGGAGCAGAAAGGAACATAGCAAAGGGAGCAGAAAGGAACATAGCAAAGGGAGCAGAAAGGAACATACCAAAGGGAGCAGAAAGGAACATACCAAAGGGAGCAGAAAGGAACATACCAAAGGGAGCAGAAAGGAACATACCAAAGGGAGCAGAAAGGAACATACCAAAGGGAGCAGAAAGGAACATACCAAAGGGAGCAGAAAGGAACATACCAAAGGGAGCATTGTACTCTATTATCGGCCTGATGATGGAAGAGTATAGGGGGCTTATAACCTCCTTTTTTTCTGGAGGAAATGCCCTTACTTATGAGATGAGCAATATAAAATGACTTTCTTACCACTGTGGACACATGGTGATCGAAGTTAAGGTTGCTGTCAACCTGTGTGCCCAGACTGGACACCACTGACTGTGTGTTTAGGGTATTGCTGTTGATGTGGTAGTTTGCAGGAACATCACCCTTGCCGAAGGGGATGATAATGCATTGTTTTGCATTAAGTTTAAGACCATGACTTTGGCACTAGTCATTAGTTTTCATAAGACCTTCTTGCAGAATGTTGGTGTCACTAGGGGTTTCAATGATCACTCCCAGTTTACAGTTATCAGCAAACGTTGTCAGCCACATTTCTTTAGTTTTAGCTTGTACTTCGAAGTAGATTCCGAACAGTAGGGGTCCCAGAACTGAACCCTGTGGAAAACCACTGGTTACAGGTCTGCTGGAGGAGGCACAGTCCTCTATTGTGCCCATATGATTTATATCAGTGAGCCAGTTTGTAACCCACCTGACAATATATGGGTTGATACCCAGCTGGGTGAGTTTATCAATGTTGCCTGATTGGGGGATTGTGCCAAAGGCCTTGGCCAAGTCTTGGCAGGCTGTATGCACAGATTTGCCCTCATCTAGGGCTTTGGTGACTGTCTCAAAGAAGTCCCCCAAGTGTAACAGGCATGATCTCCCCTTGACAAAGCCAAACTGTGTGGGGTCGAGCATTTGGAGATTTCCTATATCTTTGTTGATAAGGTCCATGATAACTTGTTCCATGGCCTTGCAGACAAGGCTGGTCAGGCTAATAGGTCTGTAGTTCCCAGGGTCCGTGGATGAACCTCTTTTGTGTAAAGGGATGACGTTAGCTGTTTTCCATTCTGCTGGGATGAAGCCAGTGCTTAGGCTGTGATTAAAAACCATGTTTATTGGTGATGCTAATTCCTGTTTCTACCCATTTAGAACACAGCCCAGGATGTTGTCTGGTCCCATAGAGGCTGTATTCTTGGCCTTGGAGAGGGCATTTAAGACCTGCTCCTCAGAGCTAGTAGGCGGGGGACAGGTGTTAGGGACGCTTTATGGTATATGTGGTGGGGACAAGGGAGTGAAGTTTTCACTGAAACAGTCAGCCAGCAGGTTTGCTATATCCACAGGATTATATTGGTATTTTTATACTACAGATACACTTCAAAGAGTTTTTACTCAGGTTGACAGAAAATGTTAGAAGTGTGATGGGGAAGAAAGAGGTCATTTTGAACATGTTTTCTGGGAGTGTAATGAGTTATCAAAATTAAAAAATTCTCTTTCAGACTACTCTGTCAGAGATACTGGGTAAGCAAACTGGTATAACTAAGGAAATTTTTTTTTTGAGCTATGATACAGAATTGGAATTGCCTAGACATAGTAAAGCCTTGCTGAGTCTAATTATGATGGCTGCCAAAAAAGCATTTACTAGAAAATGGAAATCAAAGTCTAAACCAGCTTACTAGAAGAAGTGAATATAGTAACAGAGATAAAAATGCTGGAATTGAGATCTTTAGAAAAGGGTAGGAGCAAACTACATAGGAAAAATGGGAACTGCGAGAACAACGCATGCAGAGGAGGAACGAGGTTTAAATAAGGCAGGATTTGAATGAGCTCTGTAATGTTTGACAATGACTGGATAGATTATAAGTGATATATAATGTTTGCAACTAAAATTATGTCAATATGGTTTGTGATGTACAATGTTTGCATACTCAACAAAGTTAGTGAATTCCATGCCTGGATGTCCCATCACTCTCGTAATATCATCACTTTCACCGAAACATGGTTAAAACCCCACATCCTCTAACTCCCCAGAGGCCTTCTCTGAAAACTTTATCTATCAGCTATATTAAATCTTTGCTCCATAAGCTTTACACCCTGATCCCCCTCCATCAGTAATCTACCTCCACTCTTTTTTCAAAAAGCAGCAAACTCAATTGCCCTCCCCATCTCCATGGTTATCAGTCATTCCATTTCTGATCCCAAAGTTCCCACAGTATGGAAACAATTCTATACAATTCCTATTCGCAAGGGAGGGAACTCCTCTGAGCTTGCAAACTTCAGGCCAATTGCTATTCTATCTCCTCTTTCCAAAACTTTAGAGAAATGTATTCACAACCAAATCCTATACTACCTCTTACAAGAAAACTTACTTACCCCTACACAACATGGTTTTAAACCTAAACATAGCACCTCCACAGCCCTCAATTCCTTTGTAAACACTATTTCCCAAGCCAGAGAGAGTAACAACCTCATCTCTACCCTATTTCTTGTTGTTTCAAAAGCACTCAACACTGTCTCCCACCCTCTGTTGTTGGCCCAACTCTCTGAACTAAAGCTATCTACTTGTACTATATGCTGGTTTGCCATTTACCTCAGTGATCGACTTCAGTCTGTTAAATGCTCCCCTTCTTCTCAAAATGGGTATACCTCAAGGATCAGTCCTTGGCCCATTACCGTTCAAAATCTTTACAAACCAACTGTTCACATCCTCTCCACAGTCATCACTTGTGCAATATGCAGATGACTCCACAGTCATCACCATTTCTGATTCAATCTCTGACTTAAATACTATCACATAAATATCCTTCTATTCTATTGAAAACTGGGTCAACCAAAATCAGCTTATTCTAAATCCTAAAAAGACAAAACTCCTGTTTTTTACATCTTAAATCCTCCTTCTCAATCTCTTCCCTAAATAACACCCCTATCACAGCTGAGTCTCATACCAAATTTCTGGGGGTCATCATTGATGACCAACTCAAATTTGACCTGCACATTATCAACAACATCAAGAAAACCCAACAAAAACTTGGACTCCTTTATAGAAACAAAAGGTTCCTGTCCAACAAAGCTAAAATATCCCTATCTTGTGCATACCTTCTTTCAAGCCTACTCTATGGGTCACAAATCCTCACCTATCTTCAGTCCACTTTTTTATCCAAATTAGAAACCACTTACAGTAAAGTCGTTAGATTCGCAGCTGATCTTACTTACTCCTCTCATCACTGTCTTGCTCTTAAATGCTTAAACTGGTTGGAATTTCCTCATCAAATCCTTCTCTCTCAGCTTCAGATCATATATTTCATACTATATCTACCCTCCTTCTGTCCTGACATTGCCTCACTTATCTCCCTCTACATCCCTCCAAGAACTCTCTGTAGCTCTGACCAAAGCCTTCTTCAAATCTACAAACCCAAAAGCAAAATTGAACATTATCTTTACAGTACTCTCCTGCCCAGTCCTGGAATAAACTCCCTCTGGAAATTAGAAATATCCATCACCCTCTAAAAATGTTCTAAATTGTATGTGGCTATATCACTGTAACTACCCTCCGTGACTGTCCACACTATAATTTTCTCCTTTCTGGCGACTCCTCACAACATGCAACTCATTAGTCTAATAATTTCTTAGTCCTACCTAAGTCAACTAAATACCTGCAACTCTCTTTCCATCTATTCCTTCCAAGGTACTTCCTGAATATGTATCTGATCCTCTGTTACAGTCATGGTATGGGTCTGTATTACAAAATCGAAAACCCATTTCATTGAACACCACAACATCGACACACATAGCCCAAATCGCAAATACGCCGAACCCCCTAAACCATGAAATTTCAAATCTCGAAATGTCATAGTCGGCCAACACCACCACACACTACATACTACATACCCAAATATAATAAATAAAACACATGCATATACTAACCAAACTCTACTTCTAATCCTACACCAAACCTTACATACATTTAATCCTACACCAAACCTTACATACATTACGATCTATGCACTTGCCTTAACCCGCACCCTAACCCTAAGGTCCGTAACTATCGCACACTTACCTTACGGAGCTATACTGCAGATGGGCCAACCATGACACTTCGACATTTCATGTTTTGCAGTTTTGAACATTCGCCGTTACCGTAGTTCGTACTATACATGTCGGTGTTGTGGTGTTCCCTGAAATGAGTTTTCGATCTCATAATATAGACCGGTGGTACTGCTTGATTCATTCACATGTGTATAATCTCTATGTGTAAATAATGTACTCCATTATTATGTAATTCATTGCTATATCTTACTGTATCTTTTATATAGTTCGCTATTTTATGTTTGTACTACTTGTGAGGCTTTCTCCCCAGGTCTCCACTGAAAAAGGGCTTTTGATCAATTGGACTAACCCAGTCAACAAATGTCAAATAAATAAATAAAATGATGTCAGTATGGTTTGTTCTCATTTATATAAATGCATGATTGCCTATGTCATACATGATAATAAAGATGTTTCTTGTTTAAAAAAAAAGATCAGTCCTGATTTGAAAGCACACTATTGATTTTAAGCTGTCTAAACTTATAACTCAGGAAAAGGATCAGATCATTTGACAAAATAACTTGAATCAGATATCTGGTACAAAGATAGCTATATGGTTATCAGAACTATCAAATATTGCCAAATAAATGCCAGAGAGTGATAATTTAAAACTAGCTATTATTTTCTGCAGTAGCAAGGCTAAGCATCATTAGGGTTTAATATGATCTGGGAATACCTGTGACCACTGCTTTATCTTTCAGAGGTCTCAGAGGATAACTATGTGTGAAATAAATTAAGAGGAGCAGTCACAAACAAATCGCTCACAAGGTTAATTCCAGTGCACTCTATCATTTGTATACTATCGTTTGAATTATTGGGGTCCATGTAGGCTCCTCAATAAGCATTTCAGATCAATTTAAATAAAACAAAGATACTACAAAGAAGGTGGACTAAGAGGATATTTTTCAGCTGTCTTGATTCTGATTCTAGATTATGAACTTCAAATTTGTATTCTTAGTTTTATGAAAGGGTGACAGTGGATTTATCTCATGTCACTAATTCTCTTAGAGATGGTTTTCTTTTTAATATTTTATGTTAATAGAAAACAATCTCTTGCAAAATGATCTCCTAACCCCAACACAACATGATTTCTGACCAGGTTATAACACCACTACAACTCTCCTCAGCTTTTCCAACATCATTAATAAGGTTAGAAACCAAGGAAACTTTATCTCTTCTATTTATCTAGAGCTCTCAAAAGCCTTTGGCATAATGTCACGTAAGAAACCTCTGACTCAAATGTCGTCTCTGGGCTTTCAAAAGTAGCTCTTCTCTGGTTCTCTAACTAGCTATCTGACCAATATTGATCTGTCAAATGGTTCCCTTGGTTCTCTAACTAGCTATCTGAACTATATTGATCTGTCAAATGGTTCCCTTGGTTCTCTAACTATTTATCTGAATGATATCGATCTGCCAAATGGTTCCTTTCTTGTCGTCCTTTTCTCCTAGTTAAAACAGGTGTTTCTCAAGGCTCTATTCTCAGTCCACTGCTCTAACATGTTCATTGACAACCCACCTATTCTCAGCAAGCTTGCCTTATTCAGTATGCAGATGACTTATCTCTTATCTCTCATCTGCTCATCTGACAGCCCACTGTAACTACAATCCATGACTAAAATGCCTTCAACTCAGTCGAACTGTCGGTACATCAAAACCAACTTTTACTTAATCCTAAAAATACTAAACTGCTAATATTTTCCAAAGTCCCATGCCAGTGCTAAAAGTAACCTCCACGTTACCTCTTTAAACAATACAGCTGTAGAAGTAGTTACCCATACCAAATTTCTTGGAGTCGCCACAGCTGACAGCTTAAAGTTTGATATTCACATACAAAACTGTATAAAATAGCTCACTGAAAGCTAGGTCTACTATACAGAGTATCACGACTAGAGCAATATTATAATGAGACAGCTAGATTTGCAGCTAACTTGCTATATAAACCTCAGCATTGTTCTGCATTGCATACTCTCAACTGGTTAGAACTCCCACATCAGCTACCTCATACACCACTTCTTCTAACCCATAAAATACTATATAATCCCTTTACCTGCCTTTCTGCCTCCTTAGTACTTCTTCACTATTACCCAAATTGCCCTCTGCACTTTTAAGACAAAAGTCTGCTTGAAATCTATAAACTAAAAAAAAAAATGCCGGACAAAGTTTGTACTCACACTACATATCCAAACTATGGAACTCTATCCCATATTCATTTAGAACTATATCTAGCCTCCATGTATTTAAGTCCTCTTTCAAAGAATTTCTCACTAACTCATGGCTATGTCCACGCACCTCACCTTTATGATCTATAGTAACAGATACAGTACATTGTTGCTAACCTCTCACTAACACATGGCTATGCCCCTGCACCTCACCTGTATAATCTATAGTAACAAATATGTTACATTGTTACTAACCTCTCACTAACTCATGGCTATGCCCCAGCACCTCACCTGTATGATCTATATTAACAAATATGTTACATTGTTACTAACCTCTCACTAACTCATGGCTATGCCCCTGCACCTCACCTGTATGATCTATAGTAACAAATATATTACATTGTTACTAACCTCTCACTAACTCATGGCTATGCCCATGCACCTCACCTGTATGACCTATAGTAACAAATATGTTACATTGTTACTAACCTCTCACTAACTCAAGGCTATGCCCCTGCATCTCACTGGTATGATCTATATTAACAAATATGTTACATTGTTACTAACCTCTCACTAACTCTTGGCTATGCCCCTTCACCTCACCTGTATGATCTATAGTAACAAATACGTTACATTGTTACTAACCTCAAACTAACTCATGGCTGTGCCCCTTCACCTCACCTGTATGATCTATAGTAACAAAGACGTTACATTGTTACTGACCTCTCACTAACTCATGGCTATGCCCACTCACCTCATCTGTATGGCCTATGGTAACAAATATGTTACATTGTTACTAACCTCTCACTATCTCATGGCTATGCCCCTGCACCTCACCTGTATGATCTGTATTAACAAATATGTTACATTGTTACTAACCTCTCACTAACTCATGGCTATGCCCCTGCACCTCACCCGTATGATCTATAGTAACAAATACATTACATTGTTACTAACCTCAAACTAACTCATGGCTGTGCCCCTTCATCGCACCTGTATGATCTATAGTAACAAAGACATTACATTGTTACTAACCTCTCACTAAGTCATGGCTATGCCCATGCACCTCAACTGTATGACCTATAGTAACAAATATGTTAAATTGTTACTAACCTCTCACTTACTTTTGACTATGCCCCTGCACCTCACCTGTATGATCTATAGTAACAAATATGTTACATTTTTACTAGCCTCTCACTAACTCATGGCTACGCCCCTGCACCTCACCTGTA
>NC_056751.1:761605901-761655662 GCF_019279795.1 Protopterus annectens
TCATGAGCAACATAACCCGTGTACACTTTGGCCATAGCAGCAGATGACCAGAGTGCATAATATCACTTTGATTTTCATGCAAAAGCAGAAAGCAATGGTTTCTGACTTTTCCCATATATTTGTTGTGGTCCTTGTAAATGTCTTCATTTTCTGGTAAACCTGGGAGGAACACAATCTGCCAGATTCATGATAGCTTGCACGGAGTGCACGAGTAGAGTAAGACTCCATGCAGCCATCATGTCCGACAAGCGATCCAGGAACAGCTTGTAGGGGCGTGTAAGAGAGCTCCTAAAACGTCTCCTACACAGACAGGGCTGGGATATGCAAATTACCTCACTTGCAGCCAAAAGGCATGCAAATGAGGTAAATTTGCTATCCAGGAAGCACAAACCTGTCTGAGTAGGAGCCATGTTAGCTGCAGAAATGTACGCAGTTGACAACTGAGTACCGTTCTGCAAATAGCACAATGGAGCCTTGTCAGCTCCAAATAAAGGTTGCATATGGTTGAGGAAGCATGCCAATGGCCAAATATATGGCCATTGGAAATGGTCCCAGATGCAAAATTAAAATAAAAATACTTTTTTTTTTCAGCGATTTCCGATGTTTAAGCAGAGCGCAGCACCGCGCAAATGGGGTGCGCTAAAAAAAATCATAAAATAAGAAAATAAAAGCCGCAAACGTGGAATCTATGAAGACTGTTAAATTACAATGTAAGGTAATAGCTGGCTGAAGACAACATGGCCACCGAGTAGGGTTTGCCAAGGGGCGAAGCCCAGTCTAAGACATGTAACCATGCATTAGTAGGCAATCCTATGTAAATGAGTATTAGGATAGTGAATCACACTTTTACATAGCAAATGAGCACAGTCAGTGGAGTGTAGGAGTAGGATATGGGGAGTAACAGAGTAGGAGATAGGTGACATCACAAGGGGGTATGTATGAAAGTAGTGAAGCTCATAGGAGCAGAGTGGCATGTGTCAGCTGTCAGTTAGACATCATGGAAAGAGGTGTGTCAACAGGTAGGCCAGGGAAAGCCACGAAATGGAAGGTGTATACTATGGATAACACCAAAGTTTCTTGCTGAGCGGGTATGCGTGCGTGTGCGCACCTGTAAACCCGAGTAAGACAAGAGTGCGAGTGTGAAAGCGTTAGTGCGAGCGTTTAAGCTGGAGTAAGCATGTATACGGCTGTTTAAAGACCTGTAAGCATGTTTGCACTGGTGTGCGCATGTTTTAACCCAAATAAGCAAGTTTTAACCCATGTAAGCATGTGTGCGCTCGTGTGACCTGCTGTGAGCATGTTTGCGCTTGTATGCGCGTCGCTCCCCCTGAGGAAACAGAAAGGAAAAAGGAAGCAGAACAAATAGTAGGAAGCTACCAGGGAATACTAGTAGAGCTAGCAGGTGAAAACAATCAGAATCAGGCAATTACACAGGCAGAACACTAGCCCAGCCCAGCCCTTAAAACTCTGCAAACAACAGTGCAGTTTGTTTCTCTCAAGAGACACTGCAACACTGGAGTAAGCTACTAGAAGTGAACACTGAAAAAGCTTCACTCAGACAAAAAATGCTAGGGGCTGCCATTGCTGTTATAAGGCGACATATGCAACATGCTGAGGGTGGTGACAATGCAAATGCTGCTGGACAACCCACAGTGAGGAGACGGAGAAGAGTGTACAGGCCCAGGGTCACCTACCAGGGGTTACATGAGCTGGAGATAGTGGAGCGCTATAGAGTGGACAGAGACCTCCTGCAGCAAATTGTTGAGCTGTGCAGGCCACACCTCACACACAGAACCAACAGAGGGGAACCCATCCCAGTGGAAACCAAGGTATGTGTTGGCCTAAGAATACTAGCAACAGGTACCTTCCAGAGACCAACTGGTGATATGATGGGGATATCACAGGCATCAGCATCCAGGGTACTGCACCAGTTCCTGGATGCCATGTCAGCACATGTTGGTGGTCATGTATATTTCCACAATTCCTGTGAGGTATTGGCCAGCAATATGCGTCTCTTCCAGCAAATAGCAGAATACCCTGAGGTAGTGGGTGCATTAGACTACACGCATATATTCATCAAAGCACCAGCTGGTGAGTGGGGTAGGGCCTACATTAACCGCAAGGGCTTCCCCTCCATCAACTGCCAGGTTGTATGTGATGCCCAGGGCATAATAATGAATGTGTGTGCTGGCTGCCCTGGAAGCTACCATGATTCCTATATCTGGCATCTGACGCAGCTGTACCAGACATTTGCCAATGGGGACATCCCACATGGTCACTTAGTGGGGGATGCCGGCTATGCACTGGAGCCGTGGCTGATGACACCCATCAGAAATGCACAGACACCTGAACATGAACGCCATAATGAGGCACATGCACAAACACGAAATTTAATTGAGTGTGTGTTTGGGTTGCTCAAGTCACGGTTCCGGTGCCTGGACACATCTGGTGCAGCCTTGCAATACTCACCAATTACATGTACCCAAATTGTTATGGTATGTGCTATGCTACATAATATGATTCTGCGAAAACAGCTGCAGCAGGATCAGCATAGGCCTGGGCCAAACAGCCCCCCACCATTGCCAAGGCCATCACAGGCAGAGCGTGACTCGGAGGAGGAACAACCTGAGCCTGCCCCAGTAGGCAGAAGGAGGCGTGCCCAGTATGCCTTGGCCTTGGCAAAGAGGCAATGCATAGCACATACACTGGCTCAGTAGGAACCCTGGAAATGATACCTCTCTCTGACTCCCACATATAGTGAAAGGGATGCCTAAGTTGACACAACCTGCTTTCAAACATGTGCAGGGAGTGTAGTATGTGCATCCGACATAGGCAGCCCTGCAGCACCACCTGAGGCATGATTGCGATGTGTTAAGCAATGTAAGGTAGTGCTAAACAGCATTTACCACCATTTAGTATATGCAAGCTTGATGACCTTGAGTATCATCCTACCCTCACCAAACATGATGCCACAATATGAAGACAAGATGATCAATTGCAACAATTGACTTAAGTATTGGTGTCAGTGAAAGGGGATCCAATGCCTGTCAGCCTGGGATGACATGCTTGACAAGACATGATGCTTCACTAGGGATGGCTTTCACCTGTCACCTGTAGCCTGTTAGATATTGCCAAAGGCTCTTGTCACCCCCATAGTGCCTTTTGTAGGTAAGGCTCAAAAGAAAAACCCACCTACATAGGTATCACAAGGGATAAGAAACTAGAAGTAATGCTACTCAATGCCAGAAGTCTAAACTGCAAGGTGCATGCACTCCAAACTCTCCTCAGCATGGAGAATGTTGATAACTGTGCAGTAACAGAAACCTGGTTCAAGGCTCCCAAGAGCACCCTAGCACTAACAGGTTACACCTAATACTGTGCTTTACAGCCACAAAACATGGAACAAACTACAAAAGGAGGGTGAGTATCAATATTTGTCAAAGATACCCACACCCCCAGGGTAGTGGCACAGCATGAAGCATCAGAGACTATCCATGTGCAACTAACAGTGGATAAATCTGCCTTCCAGTTCATAGCCTGCTACAGACCACACTCCTAAACCCAGGAACCACACTTGGCTGACTGGAGAGCACATGAAAATATGAAGGTCTCCCCAAACACCATTATATTGGGCAACTTCAACTGCCCAAACATAGACTGGGAGCATTACCCTAGCTGCAACACCCTAGCCCAAAGGTTCCTAGAATTTAAAAACTCAAATGCTATGGAACAACTTGCTACCACTCCCACAACAGGGGAAAACATACTGGACCTGATCATCACCAACATGGGGACTCTATGCCCAAGACCAGAAGTGTATCCCTCACTGGTAAAATCAGACCATAGAGTAATCTCACTGGATATTCACATCCCGACTCCAGCCCATGGCCAGAAAGCCACAGTGAAAAATTTTCACTAAAGCAAATGTCACACTCCTCAAAACCAAGGTGGAATCCTTCACAGCCCCAGTGCCTGTGGAAAATATGGCCCAGACCTCAGAACCTTTTATAAACGCATTCTATGAACACCTTCAGGAATGCATGGATCATGCAATCCCAAATAAAACCAAGATCCAATCCTCCAAAGGCAGGCATCCTGTCTGGAGGACCCCAGCCATAAAAATACATACAATACAAGGAGGAAGCTACTATATGATAGAGCAAAATCCCAAAAAGGGAAAGCATCTCTGATCAGTATTATTGAAAAACTACGGCCACACATAAAATTGTCTAAGGCCATCTATGAGATAAAAATTGTACAGGACACTAAGGATAATCACAAGGCTTTCTTTAGTTATGGTAGGAACCTGGGTGGGAACTCCCAGACATGCTCAGAATTAGTCCAAAATGACAAACAATACACCAAACCCACAGACATTGTCAACATCCGAGCTGACAGGTTCAGTGCAAACGTCTCCCCTCCTCCCCACTGAAAGGGCAAATATCTATCCCAGCAGAGTGCTGGCCCCCTGACATCTCAGATGCTCAGGTAACAGCCAGCCTC
Source organism: Protopterus annectens (assembly GCF_019279795.1). Taxonomy (NCBI): domain Eukaryota; kingdom Metazoa; phylum Chordata; order Ceratodontiformes; family Protopteridae; genus Protopterus; species Protopterus annectens. Next base: position 761,610,405 of record NC_056751.1, read on the forward strand.
TCCAAAGCAAAACACACAGCATCAATGGGACCAAACAGTGTCCTGGGCTGTGTCCGACATGAACCCCAAGAAGAATTGAACACAAACATAAAACCACTGTTCAGTCTTAGCCTTACCACAGGATATGTACCCAAAGAGCAGTGTACAGCAACAGTGGTTCCTCTCCACAAAGGTGGTGCCTCAGTGGATACTGCAAACTATTGCCCCAGAAGCCTGACTAGCTTGATCTGCAAAGCTATGGAAAGGATCATCATGGACCTCAGAAATAAAGATATTGGGGACCTACAGACACTGGATCCTACCCAGTTTGGCTTTGTTAAGGGCAGATCCTGCCTCTTAAACCTGGTTGAGTCATTTGAAGCAGTCACCAAGGCCATTGACGAGGGGAAGGTGGTCCACACAATCTACCTGGACCTCTCAAAAGCCTTCCATACAATACCCCACTTGGTCATTATAGATAAGCTCACCAGCTTCAATATAAACCCATATGTCACTAGATGGGTTGCAAACTGGCTCAAGGACAGAACCTACATGGTCAGAAATGCTGGAGCCATGTCAGACCCCAAACCAGCTACAAGTGGCATCCCACAAGGCTCAGTCCTGGGACCTCCCTTGTTTGGTATATATTTCTTGGAGGTACAGGCCAACACAGAAGGACAGTGGCTGAACAAGTTTGCAGATGACCCTCCAGCTGACACAAGCATCCTACAAAATGGCCTCATAGAAACAGACAACTGGTGCCAGAGCCATGTCCTCAAGCTAAATGCAAAAATGTGTATAGTCATCCCCTTTGGCAAAAACTAAGTGCCCACAAATTACCACATAGGTGGTAACCCATTAAGTATGGAAGAAGTGATAAGGGACCTGGGGACCCAAGTTGATAGCAATCTCTCATTTGACAACCACGTGGCCAAAGTGTTTAGAAAAACATTTCATAAAGCCCACCTAATCATGAAGGGATTCACATTTAGATCAGGGGAGGTCATCGTGCCTCTTTACTCATCCCTCATCAGGCCCATAATTGAGTACAATGCCCCTTGTGGGATGTACCTTATCAGACACCTGCAGCAGCTGGAAAGACCACAAAAGTACCTCACCAGGAGGATCAAAGGGCTCAAACACATGCCATTTGCTGCCCAGTTAAAGAAACTGCAGCTCCACTCAGTGGCATACCGCCTGCCCAGAGGTGATCTGTGCCTGATGTATAAAGCCATGTCCAACCTGGAATCAATGGACATGCTGCACCTTGGAAAATCAGAATCCCATCAAGCTATGTGCTCAAGAGACCTGAACCTCAGGACTGAAATAAATAGGACATGCTGGAGTGACAGATTCATAACCCAGGGGCTCCCTCCACTCTTGAGTAAACTCCCACTCCAGGTTAGCCAGAGTCCCTCATTGACTCTCTTCAAGAGGAATCTGGATGAGTGGATGGGAGATTGTGGGTTTACCCTGGGTATCACTTCTATGTCACTGTTAGACAGAGGCACAGTATACTAACCTTGAAAAATGTCATGGTAAACTCCACTTAAAATGTGTGTTGAAAGCCAAACACACTCTGGCTAGGATTATAAATGCCCTAGGGCAGATAGCCTAGTATGAACCTATGAACAGAATCTCACACACACCAACTAGTACAACTGTGGTCAATGTGGAGTAATGTTTGGCAATGACCACCCAAGTTGGTGAATACACAGAAATGTTGGACAAGCCTGGTTTAAGTAGGCCATAGCTGAACAAAATGCAACATGCTCATAGTTGCCCAACTGGCCCTTAACCAGTCTGGTCTGCTCAGTATGAACATTTAAAGCAGTGATGGGACTCAAACCCATGATACTGTGCACCATAGTGAAAGCACTGAACCAGTACACTATGACAGTATTGCAGTGTTCAGCCAGTATGAAAGAATGTTGACAAGTCTTTGCAAACTATCCCACAGAAACCCTGCAGGCACAGCACAATCCCTGTTGAGTTATGACACAAAGGAGTCTGGCAGTAAGAACACAACATGACTTCCAACACACACAGTATAAATGTCAATATTGGTCATGTTCACACACAGCCACAAATGTAGTGGACTTCAGATCACAACATATGGAAAGGTCACACTGGGCATGCTCACACACTTGGATAAATGAGACATATGTCAGGCAACAAACCATGGAAAGCCTGAACTGGGCATGCTCACACACTTAGGCCATGTCTGAGTATAGCAGTCGGCCACACATATCTGGCAGTTGTATGTGTTAAGCCAGGAACCTCCCATGATCCAGCAATCTGCCCTGTGCACACAGTTAAATGACAACAGACACATATATTAATATACTGGAACCCTGTCATGATCAAACATGTTACACAGATACACAAGTTGTTCATAGAAATTGGGAAAGCTATGGCAATAAAGACCTGAAAACAGTATCAGCAACAAATATTGTGCATCCCTCACACAAACATAGGTGCAGAGGTCGATACTAGGCTGTCTGCCCTAGGGAATTCATAAGCCTAGGCAGAGTGTATTTGGCGTTTGCCTCCCCAGTAGAGTAGCCTACTGTGTCTCTGTAAAGTAGGTCACAGAAGGCACCCTTTAAGGCTAGTTTGCTGTGCCTCTGTCAAGCAGGGACACAGTGGAGATCCCAGGGGTGAATTTGTAATTTCCCATCCATGCAGCTGGATTTTGCTGGAAGAGGGTTGGCGAGGGGCTATGTCTAACTTTAATTGGGATTCAATTCCAGAGTGAGGTGAGCCTCTGGGTAATGAATCTGACCCTGCAGCATGTCCTATTTAGTTTTGTGCTGAGGTTTAAGTCCCTGGAGTGTGTAGCTCTAAGGGTCTCGGATGTTATGAGGTGGAGCATGTCCATTACTTCTGGGTTTGACATGGCTGTGTACGTCAGGCATAGATTACCTCTGAGTAGGCGTTAAGCAACTGAGTAGAGCTGGAGATCCTTTAGTTGAGCTGCATAGGACATCTGTGTGTAGCCCATGATCCTCTTGGGGAGGTACTGTTGTGGACACTGTAGTTGCTGCAGGTGTTGGGTAAGGTACACCCCAAAAGGGCCATTGTAGTCAAACATGGGCCTGATGAGTAATCAAAACGGCAGCAGGTGCTGGTGTCAAACGGCCTTAACAAAACACTTCACTGGTAAACACCAACAAGTCAAAATAGTGGAAGGAAACCTTCCAAAAAGTAACTCCAACAGAACAGACTTCCAAAAATCCAAGTAGAAATCACCACGCTAGTACTAGCAATGTGGAGCAGTAAATCCTTTAATCACAGTGAGCGCTTTCGCCATGCGGCTTCTTCAGACTGTTATACAACATAAAAAACTCTGACAGTTACATTTATAACACATATCCTCGCCCTATTGGTTAAAAAAATCATCACATACATTCAAATACCAAAGCATTTGATTTAGTCAATAATGCATTCATGCTGAGGCTAGCCGCTTCGTAGTTACTGAATGGTAGTCTTCAATCCTACCTATACCTCAATCCATATAAATAACATCAAAAGAAACAGCAGAATAAAAAGAAAAACCCTAAATAAAAACTTTCATATATTCAGCAGCATAGTTCATAGCAGTTTAGAACAACAAAATAGTGTGAAGGCACTCAGTATAGCTACGTAAAACGTAGATTAATTTGATGTCAAACTGACCTGCTATTAAACACAAGAAGCGTATACATTAACTGAACCTATACTCACTCCTATATGCTCGTCATTCCCTTCTAGACCTTTAAAACCTTAATGTTGTGTGCATAGCTATTCATGCTGTTTACCAGCTGCTACATTAACAGTATATTGAACTGCGTCGCTGCTGAGTGTGTCATCAGTGTACCCTTAAAGGGGACAACACTCTGCAAGTACGCGTTCTCACAACAAGTTTTAAAATGAAAGCATTCTCCGTAAGCGGAGGATTACATACATATATACAAACTCTTTAAAATACATAACCATTAATGAATTCATTAAAAATTCACTTACACAAAAAGGATACTTGTTTTTAAAAATAGGGATCTCTAAGGAAGTACATACGTACTAAATAAATATGCATAAAACATGAACGGACATATAAATATACCTAGAAGTTAAGCATACAGAAATATAACTTCTAAGAATTATAACAAAGACAATCAAGGGTCAGAACGTGAATCGGAATATATGTGCATTACATACGACTCAGAAACAGCATCCACCCTTTGCGTAAGCTAAATATTAAAGTGCGCTTGTAATGCAGGTAGCGGACAAGCTGACATGTTCTAATCCTAACATTTCTTTAAGTTCCCCCCTTTTTCCCTCCCAGTCCCTGTTTTTCCCTTCCAGCCCGTGTTTCCTTCATTTGTTTTTTCCCACTTTACCTTCCTCTCCACCCTTTCTCCCATGTTATGCCCACTCATTCTTCCTCCTTCACTTTGTGTCCATGCTCCACTCCCTTCGCACACTTCCCTGTTCTGTTTCCTTTTCTCTTCATTTGTTCCCCCCCCCTTTCCCTTTTCTTATTTCTTCCCCATTTATCACACACACCACGTTATGTTAGAACCCAGGTTCACACCATATGTTGATAGGTACTACAGACAGTCACCATATGGATAGTCTAATATAGCTACAGAAGGAGTGATATGATCATTTTCGGTAGGTGACATGTCTGGCTTAGAAATGTTAGGATTAGAACATATATTCCGATTCACGTTCTGACCCTTGATTGTCTTTGTTATAATTCTTAGAAGTTATATTTCTGTATGCTTAACTTCTAGGTATATTTATATGTCCGTTCATGTTTTATGCATATTTATTTAGTACGTATGTACTTCCTTAGAGATCCCTATTTTTAAAAACAAGTATCCTTTTTGTGTAAGTGAATTTTTAATGAATTCATTAATGGTTATGTATTTTAAAGAGTTTGTATATATGTATGTAATCCTCCGCTTACGGAGAATGCTTTCATTTTAAAACTTGTTGTGAGAACGCGTACTTGCAGAGTGTTGTCCCCTTTAAGGGTACACTGATGACACACTCAGCAGCGACGCAGTTCAATATACTGTTAATGTAGCAGCTGGTAAACAGCATGAATAGCTATGCACACAACATTAAGGTTTTAAAGGTCTAGAAGGGAATGACGAGCATATAGGAGTGAGTATAGGTTCAGTTAATGTATACGCTTCTTGTGTTTAATAGCAGGTCAGTTTGACATCAAATTAATCTACGTTTTACGTAGCTATACTGAGTGCCTTCACACTATTTTGTTGTTCTAAACTGCTATGAACTATGCTGCTGAATATATGAAAGTTTTATTTAGGGTTTTCTTTTTATTCTGCTGTTTCTTTTGATGTTATTTATATGGATTGAGGTATAGGTAGGATTGAAGACTACCATTCAGTAACTACTGTGCTAGCCTCAGCATGAATGCATTATTGACTAAATCAAATGCTTTGGTATTTGAATGTATGTGATGATTTTTTTAACCAATAGGGCGAGGATATGTGTTATAAATGTAACTGTCAGAGTTTTTTATGTTGTATAACAGTCTGAAGAAGCCGCATGGCGAAAGCGCTCACTGTGATTAAAGGATTTACTGCTCCACATTGCTAGTACTAGCGTGGTGATTTCTACTTGGATTTTTGGAAGTCTGTTCTGTTGGAGTTACTTTTTGGAAGGTTTCCTTCCACTATTTTGACTTGTTGGTGTTTACCAGTGAAGTGTTTTGTTAAGGCCGTTTGACACCAGCACCTGCTGCCGTTTTGATTATTCTCTACTTTTCTTGCTGGTGTAACATCCTATGCTCAGGGGTTGTATTTGATTTTTATATATGGGCCTGATGAGTGACTAGTAGAGGGACACAATGACCTCCCATGATCTGCATGCAAACCCCCATGTGATAAGGAGGGCTATATAAAAGTCTTTGCAATGACTCTGTCAATGTGATTAGCAAAGGAGAGGTTACGATCTATGTTGGTCCCCAAATCTGTAAATACATCTTCTGTACTTAATGTATTACCATTTATGTGGTGATTTGTGTGCACCTTGTTTTCCCCAAAGGGGATGACTATGCATGTCTTAGCATTTAGCACGAGGCCGTGGCTCTGGCAACAAGCATCCATCTCTGTGAAACCCTTATGGAGGAAGCATGTGTCAGCTGCAGTGTTGCTTATGGCCCCTGGTTAGCAGTCATCTGTGACGTTTGTTAGACATAATCCCCCTATGTTAGTCTCAACCTCAGAGAAGTACATACCGAACAGGACAGGTCCCACAACTGAGTCCAGTGAGACACCAGTTGTAACTGTTCTGGAATTGGACATGGCACCTGCAATTCTGACCATGTGGGTTCCATCCCTGAGGCAGATAGCAACACATCTAGTGATATAGGGGTTGACAGTTAAGCTGGTAAGCATATGTATGATGCCTGATTGGGGTATTGTGTTGCAGGCTTCTGCAAGGTACAGGTAGACTGTGTGAACTACCTTGCCCTCATCCATGGCTTCAGTAACCATTTCAAAGATATGAACTATGTGTAAGAGGCAAGATCTGCCCTTAACAAAGCTGAATTGTGCATGATCCACTGTCTGGAGGCTTACAATGTTTTGATTATGACTTCCATGATAATACGCTCCATAGCTTTTTCTACCACACTAGTCAGGCTTATGGGGTGATAGTTCCTGTGGTCCATTGTGGCACCACCTTTGTGGAGTGGGAGCACTGTATCTGTATGCCATTCTTAGGGTACATATCCTGTAGTAAGGCTAAGTTGGAACAGTGACTTAATGTGAGTGTTCAGTTCTACTCAGAGCTCGTGTAGGACACAGCCTGGGGCACCGTCCGGTCCCCATGCATATGCTGTGTTATTTGCTGTGGAGAGGGCACCTTTCACCTGTGTATCTGTGATGTCAGGGAGGTTACATTCATTTGGGATGGGCATCTGTACCCTTGAGGGGTAAGGGGGGGTTTGTGCAGACTCTGTCTGCCAGGGTGTAGGCTATGTCCGTAGGTTTGCCATATTTTGTGCTGTTATGCAACAATTCAGAGCATATCTGGGTTGTTTCCACACATATTCCTGACATAACTAAAGAAGGCCTTGTGATTATCTGTAGTGTCTGGTCAATTTCACTGTCAAAACATGCAAGTGATGATTATATGAGGGATTGAAGTGTCTTGCCAATACTGTTCAGAGATGTCCTCCCTCTGTGGGATATTGCTGTTATGTAGTAGCTTCCTCCTTCTGTTGTACAGCTTATATATGGCCGGGGTCAACCAGACAGGTCTCCTGTTTTGGAGGAGTCATGGTTTTATTTGGGATAGCATGATCAATGCATACCTGCAGGTGCTCATACAATGCATTTGTAAAGGATTCTGCAGATTGGGCTGTATTATCCTCCAGCACGGGGCCTTTGAAGTATTCCACCCCAGTCTTCACAAGTGCAATGTCTGCTTTTGAGAAATTCTTTACAGTGATTTCCTTGGCTGGGGTGGCGATGGGATATGGATGTCCAGGGAAAGTTGTTTATGGTCTGATCTTAACAATGAGGGTTCTACCTCTGGTGTGGAACATAGAGTCCCCATGTTGGTGATGATCAGGTCCAATATGTATTCCACCTTGTGGGTGTGGTGACTGGTTGTGCCATAGCACATGGATCTACAAATTGTAGTGGCTGTAGGGTGATGTTGTTGAGGGCCTGAGTAGTATCCCCAGTCAATATTTGTGTATGAAGTCAACCACTATAATGGTGTGTGTGAAGACCTTCATATCCTACACTGTTCCTAGGAAAGCTGAGTGTGGTTCCTGGGTATGGGGGGGGTGGTCTGAACTACACACCAAACCAAAAGGCAGTTTTGCACAATGGTAGTTGTATATGTATGGCCTGTCATGCTTAGTGCAGTGGTACCAACCCAGAGGTGTGTGTATCTGTGATGTATATGGATACACACCCTACTTGTGTTGTGTGTTACAAGTCCTGTGGTCATGAAGCATGGTATAGAACATAATCTGGCAGTGCCAGTGTGCATATGTGACCCTGAATTAGGCGTCTGTTAATGCACAGATATTGTTATCCCCCATACTGAGGGATAGTAAAAGATGTACATTCCTCTTTGGAAAGACTGATGATGTCAGCACCCTATAAATACAGCAGGAGAAGGGAAATCATCCATTAATGCAAATAGCACGCTGCGCTAATGCATTTCTTTCAAATATCATAACATTGTTAGGTAGGGGTTTGAATCCTGCAAACGCTGTGTGGGGTGGCAGGGGGGGTGTGTATGTATGCAATTCTCTGTGAAAGGAATGGCCTTTTTGAAGACTGGGATAACACACTAAAAGATGTATATTCCTCTTTGGAAAGACTGATGATGTCAGCACCCTATAAATACAGCAGGAGAAGGGAAATCATCCAGCAATGCAAATAGCGTGCTGTGCTAATGTGTCCCTGTTAAGTATCGTAACATAGTTAGGTAGGGGTTTGAATCCAACAAATGACATGTGTGTGTTTGTCACAGTTTGTCAATGCGTTGTGTGTTTTGCTTTTATTATTGTATGACATATTATTATAACAGTAATTTCAATGCACACATCAGGTATGTGTGTGCCACATACAGATATGTACCTGTGACCTTTAATAGTTCCTATGTGTGAAGCCTGCCTCATATGATTACAGTTGTTACCTTTGCCAGCATGTGCCGCAGCTTACCAGACCTTAGGCCATACATGTATGTTGGTGACAATTCAGGCTACTGCAGTGATCTGTGTCCTAGGCCAACTATGTGACACACACCCATGAAAGCTTTGATAGATTAATGTGGGTGAGGGTTCATGTCTGGAGTATATGTCAGACATGTTAAAACACAGCAAACTCTGTGAGTGATGGACATCCAGTGTAGGTGTATGGCAACTGTTGCCGATATGCATACAGACACCTTCTTGCTTAGGTGATACACCGAGGGACTGCAGAATACCTTTGGAAATGTGAATATCACAGGATAGACAAGATAACACTTGTCCACATGTACACACCATTACCCATTCTACATGATGGGTGCTACCACCTACATGGTACTGTTGGAATACTATGTTAACTGCATGCCGATGATAATGCTGCAGTTGCGTTACAGCAATACAGCATGGCTTGGACAACAGGTATCTGTCTGTATGATACCCTTGTGGTGGTTAGGTGTGTCATGTGTAGAATGCATTGTAGGCCACTGTATGCATTTGCAGTCGTGGATGGACATATCCATAGTGTGTTGACATATACATGAGACTGCTATATGCCAAAGAGTATTGTTCCCAGGGATGTGTGGGGTTCAGTAAGAATGGCTACTGGTATAGTGTAGTACTGCAGGGATATCACTGACACCAGGTTCCTACATCTGTGTTTCAGTTGAGGAGACACCATGTAATGACCATGGAATGTCAGGCTATGTAGGCTGTGTGTAGTACCAGAATGCAGACCATTGATATATGGAAACCATATCACCCACAGCATGCTGTCAAACCATGTCATGTTCCATGCTAACCATGTTCACAAATGTACACCTGCAACTCTGTGCTGCAAACATCATACATGTACTGTCCACATCCCAACACATGCAGGCACAGGTACACACAACAGCCATGTGGCACATGTGCAGACAGTACACTTTGGGAATTAACACTGGTGTATACAAAACTACAGTGACAATCATGGTTAATGCATCATGCATGCTCGAATATACCCACAACGATATCATTACACTGTACTGTTAACAACATGATATTATTACTACAGTGCTATGTAGTCTCCCTGTGCATCAGCACCATGCTATCCTGTTCCTGCATCAATGTTTCAGATGGCAGGAGGTGGCACAGTTTCATCATATGCACAGGGTGTGTACTTGGTTTGCCAGAGTCTGCCATTGACACATCCAATCGACATGTATGTGTGTGTGTGTTAGTGAGGGACAACAGTACAACATGGGGCAATGTTGATACGATATGTGTGTGTGAATGTGTTAGCCCTAGGTGTTAGCATTATGTGTGTGTGTATGCTTGCACACAGTTCCACTACTTGGCTGCCATATACGGGTGTTTGTGGACAGCCACAGACTGTACCTGCCAGGTCATACAGATCACTGTCTCTGGCCACAGACACAGTACCTGTGCCTGGCAGGGGTGCTACGGACAGTATCAGGTACTAAGCCAGACTTGGTACTGTCATCAGAAGCAGTGGGATGTTGACTGGACACATGTCCCTGCTGGGACTGTCCAGAGCCACGTGCACGTGGTCTTCTAGGATGGTGTAATGACAGCACAGACCCAGCATTGCTGGGGCTGGTACTGGCACTATGGGTTTGATGTTGTCTGCAACGACTGCCAGCTGATGATGTTGCTGGCATACGTCCACATCGACGCCTCAACCATCCTGCACTGTCCTGGCTCCTGGAAATGTAGTTGTGGAAGAGATCTAATGTGTCCCCCCAACGTCTATCAATGACCTCGCTGATATTACGGATGGCAGCCGCAACGTCACGCATAGTGTCATTCACAGCAGTGCAATGTGCTCTAAGCCCCCTCAGACCCTGTCTGGTGTACCGTTCCATACATGCCTGTGCCTGCATTACAGCCCAGAACATAGCTGAGGTTGAAAGACCTCTGTGGGCATGTCTGACAGGGGCAGTACGACCACGGATGCTCCCATGAGAACCCCTGGACATCTGCCTGTGTGGTACCATGTCAGGAATCTGGCCATGGCTGCTGTGAGGGGATGCATGTGTCAATGATACCACACTACCCTGGTCAATGCCCACTGTATGCTGTCCCTCAGCTAAGGACATTGGTGGCAATGGATGTATCGGCAGGATGACTGTGCGCATTGATGTGGTTGACTACTGTGTAGTGTCGATTGTCTGACCAACGACAGACCCTGTCACACCTCCCTGTGCCATTACACATGTATCATCATTATCACTATCCCCAGCAGTGGCTTCAGGTTCCCTGCTGCACTCCACCAGAGCAACATCAGAACCTGTGAGAGGAAGATAGGAAACACAGTTTACAAATGTGTACACGATGTTAGCACACATGCACACATGCACACATGCACACATGCACACAGGTGCACACATGCACATAGGTGCACATGCACACAGGCGCACATGCACACAGGCACACAGGTGCACATGCACACATGCACACATACACACAGGTGCACATGCACACAGGCACACATGCACACAGGTGCACATGCACACATGCACACATGCACACAGGCACACAGGCACACTCCACAGTATAGCAGATACAAACACAGACACACCTGAAATCCAACACATACACAATACTGTTTGAGGGTAGGTGACAGTATCACAAGGAAAAACATCACTGCACATGTGTCAGTATGCATATTATGTGTTGCACAGGAACATGCAGTGCAAGTGTAGACAGCCCTTGTTAATAACAGTATACGTGTACTTGATGGTTGTGTGTAGTTGTTCAGTGATTGTCTCCACCCTGGGACACAATGTGTACAAGGACATAACAATGTTGTGCAAGTGTTACAAGCTGTGGGTGCATATATTTGCACACACACACACAACACATGATGGTGCTATGCAATAACTGCTATGTGTACTTTTGTGGTCAGTGGAACTGTATGTGGTGTAATAACGTGAGCCATGATCAACATGCTTCTTGTGGTCAGTCAACAATAATGTGTGCCAGACAGGCAGCTAGCATGCTGTACCTGAAGTGCAGTAACATGACTACATCCAAAATTACACAGCCACTTGTTACATGGGTGTGTAAGGTGGCCAATAGTGAGCATTGCCTAACATGAATGTATTATTTGTTCAAGACTGTTGCTCAAAGACATGGTAGGCCTCTACCCCTCAAGTATATTATGTGTGCTGCATAGAGGATACATGGGATACTGAAGGGTGGCCATATAGCAGGTGGCATAATTGGACATGTGTAGCAGGCTAAGGTGTAGTGTCTATGTCAAACATGTGTGAGTTGTGTGCATGTGTATCAGATATGCCTATACAATGTCCAGTACTGTGTTGCCACATGTGTGTCATGCTCTGTGTATTGCATGTGAGTGAGGCAGCTACTGAGAATAATGGGATATGCATAGTCTCACAGCAAACATGCACAGCATGCATTACGTGTAGGTGTGTTACATGTGCACACACTACACCTCCATATGACATGCACATGTCATTAGCAATAGTATTGTTATTACACACTCACCAGCATGGATTGGCTGCCTTGCTGTCACTCCAGAGGGACCTGCAAAAATATGACAGTGATTGCCAGCGGCCACAACTGTGCCATTGATACTGTGAGTATGATAAAGTACAGTAGTACAACAGGTGGCTTTCACAGGTGTACAGATTATGCTCAGAATATCAATCTTGCAGAAGAATAGGCAGGTTAACACAGTACATATCTCACACATGCATAAACTACCAGTACAGAGACCAGTCAACTACAGATATGGCATGTTACCTGCACACTCCATTTCAGCATGCTGGGTGGCTCCGGCCTCCATGATGACACGTTTGTGGATGTTGTTGTTGGCCTGGAGCCACAAGACTTAGGAGGTGCTCCTCCACACTGGTGAGGGGGGTGGATAGGTACCCCACCACCTGTGGCAAGCTGTTGTCTGTGGATATCAGACACACGCTGCCAGACATGTCTAATTAAATCACTGCAGTGATGGCGTACCTGCTCATATGTCCGGTTATGCATGCCTATGTCATTTACCCGACGGACAAGATCTTGTCACAGTGCAGCCCTCTCAAGCTGGTTCTGGTTGGTCCTGGAAAACAGCACAGAGAAATTCTGCACCAGGCTCTTGTGGATCTCCTGATCCTCTGCTGCTGTATAAGGTGGGTTGCACTGATGCACCATCACCCTGGAAGGAAAAGAAAAATATGTGAGCAAGTCATGTGGCACACTTAATATTCTAATGTACTGATATCACTTAACTGCCATATATAGCATTTGTCTGTCTATCAGGGGACACACATGTTTGATAATGATACCACATATCAGTGCTCAGCCCACAACTGCCTGACAGTACCTGCCACACTACATACAACAAAATAGTATACACCAGCACTCGGCACACTGTTTGGAATACAATGCACAATCTCACACTGTGGGTATGTATCAAGCTAATGGATGAAGAATATTGTCATCCCATGCAATGAATGCAATGCACATTTACAGTTTCAATGGTAATCCACCCTAGTCTTTGATGCCATACCCCTACCTGACATATGTGCACAGTTGTTAATATAGGCAGCATACTGCTGTCACAGAGTATACATGCTGCCAGGTTCACGCATATACCCTGTAACACACATGTCATTGCGGCCATGGTACAGGCATCATTACACACACATTACACATACATACAACACACAAATGTATGACGACACAGATGAGCATTAACTGTGTACCTTACAGTACTATGTGCCCCTACTTACAGATACCTATACAAGAGGTATGTAATCTGTGCAGACTACAGGAAACACACCAGACAGTGTTACCAGGGAATGTGAACATACACCATACTGTAGTGTTTAGGCCTACAACTTCAGGTAGTACAACAGTTCATATGTGAGCTGGATTCAACAGCAGTACCACTTACTAAGCATACATGTATTGCTTCTGCCTACGATGGGACACCGCAGTCGTACACAGGGAACTACAGCACAACATATGCCAATCTACTATGTTTGCATCCCGATAACTGACACATCTTTCTCTGGCCTCACACCTATGACACAAACTACCATGACAGACACAAACTCACACTAAGATATCACACCTTTACAGACCTTGCACACAGTCAGTGTCACACTCATTCAACCTCACATAGCTGGTATTGCACTGAGTACATGTGTGTGTGCATTGTGTCATAGGTAGGTACTATGCTATTGGCCCTGGGCCTAGGGCAGCCTAGCCATATGCTACCCTGCCCTTTGAGACACATGTAATGTGATTTTACTTGCTCCTGTGAAATGGTTACACAGAGGTGACTCACAGGGCATATTACCTATCTCCATAACATTCATCAGGTGTATGTATGACATCTACTAATAAGGAGCTTTGTTTGTTAATGCTGGGTGGTTTAGTCCAGGGTATGGCATATTTGTGTATAGAAACCTGTACCTCCAGCATGTGCTGTTTAGTGCGGTGACAAGGATTAGGGCCCTAGGTCATGTAGACTGGATGGATTGTGAGGTGTTGCCATGGTAGTTGGCCGACTGGTATGGGTGTGACGTAACTTTGTATGTCCAGCAGTGGTAACCTCTGTGTAGGAAGTATGCAAGGCACTCTAGCTGTGGTTTTGTGAGTCAGTCTACATAGGGAATGTGTTTGAGGGCATTATCAGTCTTTGTTAGGTATGTCTGTGGCCTTTCCACTTGCTGTAGTTCTCATGATAGGTACATACTGCATAGGACATTGTGAGGTGTAGAGGAGCACACTGACTTACATTTCCCTAGCTGACACACCTTTTGTGATGACACGTACCATGTACAGGTACTAGTGTGCCACTGTGGATATCAAAGGGGAGGCTATTTTACACCTGTGTCCCATGTTCCCTTCTGACACCTCCAGTGGTAGGCAGGCAACCACCTATGTGGTACTTAGTGGGTAACATGTTTTGGAATGGGGTATGGTACTGCAGTATCAACACTGGTGTTCAGTCCATGCCTTGAGCAACAGGCACCTGTTGCAGTACATCTGCCCCCATGTCCCCCTCTCTCACTCTATCTTTATATGTATATATATATATATATATATATATATATATATATATATATATATATATATATATATATATATATAGATATATATATATATATATATATATATATATATATATATATATATATATATATATATATATATATATATATATATATATATATATATATATATATATATATATATATATATATATATATATATATATATATATATATATATATATATATATATATATATATATATATATATATATATATATATATATATATATATATATATATATATATACACATATCTATAGACATTCATATCTATCTGTATATATGTATGTATCTACATATCTATCTATGTATGTATGTATCTATTATATTATATGTATATACATATTCTATATATCTAGCTATCTATCGATATGTCTATCTATCTATACATACCTCTCTATCTATGTACATATATATATATATATATATATATATATATATATATATATAGATATGTATATATGTATATATATATATATATATATATATATATATATATATATATATATATATATATATATACATATATATATATATATATATATATATATATATATATACACTTCTAAACATCCATTGCTGTACATATACATGCACATGTAGGCACATAGACTGCCCACCTTTCATGGTGGGAATATCACTTCTGAAACAGTTGTGAGACATACCATTCTGTAATGATATTGCAGTGTTGTGCAGAATGCATTATGCTGTCCTCAGGCCGTATATCTGTAGCAGGCCTCACTGGCTCAGTCCCACAGAAGTTCACCACCACATGACATATACCTGCACTGCATGCTGTTTTCAATGCCACACACTACAACCTATATTGATATGTGCACATAGCAACCTTCAACTACATATGTATGTCCAGCCTTCACTAACAGATGCAGTATGTCCCTTGCCCTATGCACATCTGCATATACATATAGATACGGACTGCTAACACATATGGAGGGTTCACAGTATGTAGATTATTAGATTATGTAGTTTACATTACCTTTGTCTCTGGAAGCTTTTTTCTTTTGGCTTGCTTGCTGGCCTGCTTGATGGCCTGCTTGCTGGCTTGCTTGCTGGTTTTGTTGCTGGCTTTTTTTTGTCTCTGTCTCTATCTATATCTATATCTATATCTATATCTATATCTATATCTATATCTATATCTATATCTATCTCTCTCTCTCTCCAGTTGTTGCAATGATATTATTGCATATGCGGACTGGCAGTACAGGCTGCTTTTGTAGGTATCTGCACATGTGCATGTGATGGCCTCTCCACCAATTGGTGGCCAGCATTTAGTAATTGCATGCAGCCTGCTGTGTGGTAATTGTAGTTCTCACTGTGATTTCAGGACACTGCTATAAAATGATAGGTTAGGTAGGCGTAGGCCTTTCAGTTTTGCAAGGTGGGGACCATGCTGGTTTGCTGTGGACACTGTTGTGTCAGTCAGAAGGTTGGTATATCTCTCATATCTAAGGCTGTATTGTAGCCACTGAAATGCATGTTGTACTGAAACCTGACTGTTGCTTCTTCCAGTGCACTCTTCTCAGTGTGTATGTTAACTCACACCTGCTAATGCTAACACTGTTTACATGGGAGTATGTACTTTCCTGTGGGATTTGTGGATTAACTGGCATACAACAGTAGTTCTTGCAATGTGTTGCTATGGCTTTTCTATTTTCCCTTTACATTCACTCCTTGAATGCCTAATATTTGTCTTTACTGGAATGTGTTGCTATGGCTTTCCTATTTTCCATTTACATTCACTCCTTGTAATGCATGATAGATTTCTTTCAGCACTAAGTTCTTATATGTTTGTTGTGGCTTGGTGGTACTTCATGCAGTCTGGAGAGCCCAAGGTGTGGGGTTTGACACTTACAAAGGCATTTTATTTTGCTGCTGAGCAGTACTGGGGCCTTGTCATACAGAGTGAATAAGGCACTTTTAACAGTTGTAAGCAGGAAGTCAGTGGGGACACCAGCTAGGGATGTGCAGGCTGGGTGTAGGAAAGGTCCATAGCTGCACATTTCTTTAACTTCAATAGCTGTACATATGTTTGACATTTGCTGTGACATTTGAAATCTTCCACCCCTGAGAGAGGGGTGAGGACAACTAAGTATATTGTACTAACAGGTATGAATATCAGGCACATGCAGTGCTTGTGAACTGCTATACTGTCATTTGTATGTTAGATGGCTACATCCTTTGATATTTCTGTGTTGTACTCCTACATAAGGGCATGCTTGTGGAAGTAATTCTACAGCTATTCACAGAGTGTTTAACAGCAGACAGGCTGATATGCCTGTGTGTTTCTGACACTTCCAGGCCTCAGATACTCTCAGGTATATATTTGACCAGCCTCAGTGAAAGGTACATATCAGTGGGATACACCCGTGATATATTTCAGATATTCTGCAGTTGTGACTGTGGGGTATTTTGAGCATATGTATTACTACACCATTTCTGAGATGCAAGTAGTGTCTACTGTAACTTATTGACAGTTACCATTATGTGGGATTCCCCACCTTTCTGCCTACTGTGAGTACATTTCACAGGGAGTCAGTGGGGCACAGTTAACATTTGTTTGCAAATCAGGGACATCCCTGTAAATCAGTCACAGTTGGGAGGTCTGGCCTCTTACCTATTCAAATGTGGCAGTGTTTATCCTGCCCTGATACTGTGTGGGGTTTGTAAGGTGCTACTGTAACATTATTACCTACCAGCATGGCTGTTTCTCTTATCACACTAATGTAATGCAATTCCACAAGAATTGCCAGTAAAGATACACAGAACAAGCTTTGTGTAATGGCCTTACTATTTTCCCTTTACATTCACTCCTTGTATTTCATGATATATTTCTTTCAGCACCAAGTTCTTGTAGATCTGCTGTGGCTCAGTGGTAATTCATACAGTTTAGTGTTTCCAAGGTCAGGAGTTCGAGACTGACAGGGGTATTTTATTTTGCTGATGAGCAGACTACAGGCCTTGTCATACAGAGTGACTAAGGCACTTTTAAGCAGTTGTAAGCAGGTTTGCGTGAGTTTGCATGATGCTTAGCTACACTTATCTATGCTTAGCTAAGTGCACACAAGCACACACCCACTGACTACTGCTTAAAAGTGCTTACTCCCGCTAACACCTGCGCTATTTTCTTTTAAAGAAAAGAAAATGGGGAAATAGGAAAGTGGTGAAAAAGGGGGCACAAAGAGAGTAGGACAGTAGGAAAACAAGCTCGGAATGTGCAGGAAGGATGTAGGGAAGGCCCATAGCTGCCCAATTCTTTACCAACAACAGCTGTGCATATGTTAGAAATTTAGAGTGACATTTGACACCTTCCACCCCTGAGAGAGGGGTGAGGACCACAAAATATGTAGTACAACCAATTGTAATTATCAGTTTACATGTCCAGCAGACATGTATGCGAAATGGGCAGCTATGTATGGGGCGTAATTTTTTGTGGGAACAGAGTGCCCTTTTTTTATTTTTTTTTCAGGTAAGAGTGGAATGTGAGGTACAGGAAGTAGGTATATTTGGGGAGGTAGGTTGGGGAGGTTAACAGACAAGGCAAACAAGACACATACAGGGGCAGAGTATGACACATAAGTTCATAGGTTCATAGGTTCATACTAGGCTATCTGCCCTAGGGCATTTATAAGCCTAGCCAGAGTGTGTTTGGCTTTCACCACCCATTTTAAAATTAATTTTGCTATGCCCTTTTTCGAGGTTAGTATGCTGTGCCTCTGTCTAACAGTGACACAGAAGTGATACCCGGGGTAAACCTACGATCCCCCATCCACTCATCAAGATTCCTTCTGAAGAGAGTCAATGAGGGACTCTGCCTAACCTGGACTGGGATTTTATTCCAGAGTGAAGGAAGCCTCTGGGTTATGAATCTGTCCCTCTAGCATGTCATATTTATTTCAGTGCTGAGGTTCAAGTCTCTCGAGCGCATAGTTCAATGGGATTTGGATTTTCTAAGGTGCAGCATGTCCATTAATTCCGGGTTGGACATGGCTTTATACGTCAGGCACAGATCGCCTCTGAGCAGGCGGTATGCCACTGAGTAGAGCTGGAGTTTCTTTAACTGGGCAGCATATGGCATCTGTTTGAGCCCTTTGATCCTCTTGGTGAGGTACTTTTGGGGTCTTTCCAGTTGCTGCAGGTGTCTGGTAAGGTACATCCCAAAAGGAGCATTGTACTCAATTATGGGCCTGATGAGGGATGAGTAAAGAGGCACGATGACCTCACCTGATCTAGATGTGAATCCCTTCATGATTAGGTGGGCTAAATAAAATGTTTTTCTAACCACTATGGCCACGTGGTTGTCAAATGAGAGCTTGCTATCAACTTGGGTCCCCAGGTCCCTAATTACTTCTTCTGTACTTAATGGATTACCACCTATGTGGTAATTTGTGGGCACTTTGTTTTTGTCAAAGGGGATGACTATACACTTTTTGGCATTTAGCTTGAAGCCATGGCTCTGGCACCAGTTGTCTGTTTCTATGAGGCCCTTTTGGAGGATGCTTGTGTCGGCTGGAGAGTCAATTATAGCTCCCAGTTTGCAGTCATCTGTGAACTTGGTCATCCACAGTCCTTCCGTGTTTGCCTGTACCTCCAAGAAATATATACCGAACAGGAGAGGTCCCAGGACTGAGCCTTGTGGGATGCCACTTGTAACTGGTTTGGAGTCTGACATGGCTCCAGCAATTCTAACCATGTGGGTTCTGTCCTTGAGCCAGTTTGCAACCCATCTTGTGACATAGGGGTTTATATTTAAGCTGGTGAGCTTATCTATAATGCCCAAGTGGGGTATTGTATCGAAGGCTTTTGTGAGGTCCAGGTAGGCTGTGTGGACCACCTTCCCCTCGTCAATGGCCTTGGTGACTGTTTCAAAGAAATCAACCAGGTTTAAGAGGCAGGATCTGCCCTTAACAAAGCCGAACTGGGTAGGATCCAGTGTCTGTAGGTCCCCAATATCTTTTTTTATGAGGTCCATGATGATCCTTTCCATAGCTTTGCAGACCAAGCTAGTCAGGCTTATGGGGCGATAGTTTCCAGGATCCGTTGAGGCACCATCTTTGTAGAGAGGGACCACTGTTGCTGTATGCCACTCTTTGGGTACATATCCTGTGGTAAGGCTGAGTGTGAACAGTAGTTTTATGTTTGGGTTTAGCTCTTCTTGGAGTTCATGTAGGACACAGCCCGGAACACCGTCTGGTCCCATTGATGCTGTTTTTTTGCTTTGGAGAGGGCGGCTCTTACCTGAGCATCTGAGATGTCAGGGGTCAGCACTCTGCTGGGATAGATATTTGCCCTTTTGGTAGGGAGAGGGGGGAGAAGTTTGCACTGAACCTGTCAGCTAGGATGTTGGCAATGTCTGTGGGTTTGGTGTATTTTTTGTCATTTTGGACTAATTCTGAGCATATCTGGGAATTCCCACCCAGGTTCCTAACATAACTAAAGAAAGCCTTGTGATTATCCTTAGTGTCCTGTGCAATTTTTCTCTCAAAGCTGGCCTTAGACAATTTTATGAGTGCCCTTAGTTTTTTGCTAACACTGATCAGAGATGCCTTTCCTTTTTGGGATTTTGCTCTATCATGTAGTAGCTTCCTCCTTCTATTGTATAGTTTGTTTATGGCTGGGGTCCACCAGACAGGATGTCTGCCTATGGAGGATTGGGTCTTGGTTTTATTTGGGATTGCATGATCCATGCATTCCTGAAGGTGTTCATAGAATGCGTTTATAAAGGATTCTGCGGTCTGGGCCGTATTTTCCACAGGCCCGAGGGCTTTGAAGGATTCCACCTCGGTTTTGAGGAGTGTGAAATTTGCTTTAGAGAAGTTTTTCACTGTGGTTTTCTGGGCAGGGGGTGGGGTCGGGATGTGAATATCCAGTGAGATTAGTTTATGGTCTGATCTTACCAGTGAGGGATACACTTCTCCTCTGGAGCATAGAGTCCCCATGTTGGTGATGATCAGGTCCAGTATGTTTTTCCCTCTTGTGGGAGTGGTAACACGTTGTTCCATAGCATTTGAGTTTATAAATTCTAGGAACCTTTGAGCTAGGGTGTTGGAGCTAGAGTAATGCTCCCAGTCTATGTTTGGGTAGTTGAAGTCACCCAATATAATGGTGTTTGGAGAGACCTTCATATTTTCCAGTGTTCCCAGGAAGGCCGAGTGGGGTTCCTGGGTTTGGTAGGGTGGTCTGTAGCAGGCTATAAACTGGACGGCAGTTTTACCCACTGTTAGTTGCACATGGATAGTCTCTGATGCTTCGTGCTGTGCCACCAACCTGGAGGTGTGGGTATCTTTGACGAATATTGATACTCCCCCTCCTTTTCTGGTTCGGTCCAAGTTTTGCAGCTGAAAAGCATGGTATGAGGTATAACCTGGTAGTGCTGGGGTGCTCTTGGGAGCCTTGAACCAGGTTTCTGTTACTGTACAGATATCGATGCTCTCCATGCTAAGGAGAGTTTAGAGTGCATGCATCTTGAGGTTTAGACTTCTGGCATTGAGTAGCATTACTCTTAGTTTCTTATCCCTTGTGATACCTATGGAGGTGGGTTTGTCTTTTGAGCCTTGCCTAGAAAAGGCACTTTGGGGGTAGCAAGAGCCTTTGCCAATATCCAAAAGCCCAGGGGTGACAGGTGCAAGCCGTCCCTAGTGAAGCATCGTGGCTTGTCGAGCATGTCATCCCAGGCTGACAGGCATTGGATCCCCTTTGAATGACACCAATACTTAAGCCAATTGTTGAAATTGGTCATCTTGTCTTGATATTGTGGCATCATTCTTGGTGAGGGTAAGATGCTACTCAAGGTCAGGGTCATACCGGCCTGAGCCACATGCTCAGAGAGCTCCTCTATGTCTCTTTTCATGTAGTCCAGGGAAGTATGTCTCAGGTCATTCACACCAGCATGGACAATGACTGAGTCATATTTGTACTTGCCTTGGAGTGACCTGAGTGCTTGTGTTATGTGGCAGATCCTAGCACCCGACAGGCAGCTCACCGTGACCTTCTCCTTGTTCAGCCTGGTGAGCGGGACGTCAGTGTGCCTGACGATAGAGTCACCTATTACAAGTATATCAGGTGTGTTGTTTAGCCTTAAGGGCTTAAGGGCTGTGACTGTTCGGCACACTGGCTTTGTGAGCTATGTGTTGCACGTGTTTTATTTTGGGGTAGCGGTTGCTTGGTAAACACAGTTGACGGGGACGGATGTTTGGATATCGCAAGCCCATGAGCCCACAGATGGCAACAGTGGAACTGAGATCCCCACCCATGGGCAGTTACCACTGCGCCTTCACTGTCCAGGCCGGGGTTGTGCTGGGGGCTGGATAGGATGGGCAGGTACACCCGTGAGTTGTGCCACTCTTGCCTCAAGCTGGCATAAGGGATCAGTCACAGAATGCCTGATCTCACTACGCACCACAGACCGAACCGTATGGAGGGTGAGTGGAGGCTCTCCTCCAGCCACGCTTGCAGAGGGGGATGAGCCCCATCCCCTGCAGCGCTTCCACCCAAAGGTGGCACAGGGCCACTGGAGGAGGTCCCAGCCTGGGCACTGGTGCCAGGTGCACTCGCCAGCTGAGGTGAGAGAGGTGGGTCCGCTGGAACCCGCCTTCCCTGTTGTCCTATGTTTAGCAGTATTTTATGGTATTTTGGGTTAGTAACAAACAACACCATTCAAAATTAATTGTAACAGCATGCATCAGTATTCTCATTAACCAAACACACATGAATTCCGAACATTGAGCAGCAAGCATAATACATGCATATTTAGAACAACAGTGGACATTCTAATAGCATGCAGGGTTGATTGGTGGCAACAGGCCATCAGGTTTCAATATGTGAACAGGGCACATGCATCAACGTACATGCAGATATGTATAAACCAATAGGATAAATGTCCATGGGAATTAATTGTGAATACACATACCCAGTTTGGTGTGGAATGGCATAATTTCTGAAAACAGGGTAGGGTGGAGAAATATTACATTAACAACTTAAACTACCTATACATATACTGTACATTCCTAGTAGATGAAGATATATATCCCCTACATGTATTAGTACAGTTTCCTGTATGTAACCTTAGGAATGTTGGTGATGGGGATGTTACTGCTACATTAATATACATTCCATTTTTATTCATATATGTTCATATCTGGCTGTGTAGAGGGAAAGCATTCTGCTACATTTGATTTATTTGGGTCTAGACAACTGTGGATGTTCAGCATTTCATACAACCAGACTATCTCCATAATGCAAGGGTACAGCAACATATACAAATTGTGGGACAGACACAGTCCAGGTTCTGTACTTTATTAAAGACATTTCACTCTTTGGTTGTGGCTGTCTCATTCATTTCATTATGTAATGAATGGAGTATACCTTTATTCCAGATTTATTACAGCTTTCTTGGTAGCTTCAAACTCTCTTTCTCACACTCTCTCACTTATTTTATATTTACATTTCAGGATGGTACTTAATTCTAGGCTTTACTAACATTTATTACTGGGTTACAACAATCCTTTCCAGTTGACTCACTTACTTCATATGGCAAAATTTACAAGGATGTATTCAACAGTTGTCTATCCTTTGTTGATTGATTATAACACTCATTTTCAGGCTGAAGCAGTTATCTGATATTACAATACAGGTGGGAACTGTATTTGAGACTTATTTAATCTTTATTAGTGGATTGCAATACTCTTTTCCAGGCTGCATCACTTATCTAATCTTACAATACTAGCAGAATCTTTCTTCTAGGCTTATTTGACCTTTATTACTGGGTTACAACACTGAACTCTTTTACAAGCTGTCCCACTTATATTCTATAACAATACCAGCAGAATAATTACTAACCTGCCTGGTGGCGCAACCTCGGCAGCCTATCAGCATAGGCTTGCCTATTCGTGGAACGAACACCTGCAGCTGTAATATAAATGAAGGAATATTGTAACATACCTATCCATACTATAGGCTAAGATAGCATTTCTTACATACTTAATTACATGGATACTTACTCAGTAGTGGGGCATTGGGCATTTGGCGGGCCTCCTGGATCCATAGGTTCAGTTGGTCCTCCTTTCGTCGCTTCAGGTCCACATGGTGGTGACGGACCTGTTCACCAGTCCTCGGAATGCCTGTGGCACTGGTGAGATCATGTGCCAACAGGTTCCACACCTCTGCCTTATACGCTCCCCATTGAACCTGGCCCTGCATGAGTTGCGCTTCATGATCATGGACTAGGAGCCAAACCATATATTTTGACGCCTCAACGCCCCACCTTTGTGCTCTAAAGCGATTTCTCTCTCCTGCACCTGCCATCCTGACTGTAAATGGATACCACAATCAGTTATGGTGTGTATTCCTGCCTATGGGGCTTATATATGCCGGTTTTCCCGCACTTATCTGTGATTGGCCGTTTTGGATATTTCTCTGCTTACAGCAAACCTGCTTTGTCATGGTTATATTTTCATTCATTCCTATATGTATGGTAATACTGTATTTCTCAGTGCAACTGTCATGGCTTAGTGGTTCAGTACTTTGACTATGGTGCACACTATCCTGGGTTCGATCCTTGCCATTGCTTTTTTATTTTACTACTGTCTAGACAGGCCAGTAGGTGTGTCTGTGTGTGTAAAGGCGACTTTGCTACAGCTTGCCCAACGTTGCCTGACGGTAAGCTGGTTGGCGCGCTGCTCAGCTCCGCGCAAACTGCTTACGCTGGGTGATGCGTTATTTAGCTATAAGCACTCATATTAAGCTGCGTAAAGTGCTGCGCAGCTACGGGCACTCATATTAAGCTTGTTAAAGCGCTGCTCAGCTACGGGCACTCATATTACGCTTGTTAAAGCACTGCTCAGCTACGGGCACTCATATTAAGCTTGTTAAAGTGCTGCTCAGCTACGGGCACTCATATTAAGCTTGTTAAAGCGCTGCTAAGCTACAGACAATTATGATCCTTTTTATATATACATAATATAGGTTTTGTTCAGAAATACATGGGACATTTCATTACATTTTACTTAAATTAAATTTATATATATATCGGGGAATTGTTTCATACTTATTTAAAGAAAAATGGAGGGGGATGTTGTAGGGCTCGAACCGTGACTACCTATTCTTTGGGCGACGTCTCTACTGCTACGCTATTGCTACTTTGCTTAATTTGCATATGTAGATCTTATATGCTTTTCAGTGTCATATCTGCTAAATGTTGCAGTACTGTATGTGGATGCAAAACATATTATTAGTGCACTATTTAAAAGCTGTCTCTGCTTTAAATCTTTTATTCTCCACTCCCAGCTGAAATTTGGAGGTGTATTGTAATGAGTCTGTACATGTCAAAACATTCCTGTTGAAGTGACTGACACCATGACAATGAAAGAACAAAGCATGAGTTAAAGTATCACCTTCATACAAATGGAATACTAAAACCTATTCTTCCGAGTAGGCAGTGCAAGGACCAGTAAAGAGAAGAAGCAATGTACAAGGGAACTGAACTCTTATGTTACAAACTCTTTCAATGCCCATCAGAATAACAGACCAGAAATGCAATATCAGATGCAGACATATTTTAATAAATGCAGCAAAAGTAACAGAATTCAGTGAAAAGAAGTAACTTTTTTTTTAAGCAAAGAACTTGTGAGGTATGTTCGTACCTCTCTACAAAGATGCAGCATATGCATATTATATCAGCGAAGTCTCTAGCATTAGTTATTATAAATCATAGAGACCTCAATGGAATAATATACAAGCTTTAACAATGCATCCTTGGAGAAAATGCATAACAGGAATCTTGATCAACATTTTTCTTTCTGCTTCTGCACGACAGCTGAAATAGTGTTTTGTACTCCAGCCATCCTACTGTAGCTAAAGAGTATGAAAATGGAGGGGGATGTTGTAGGGCTCGAACCGTGACTACCTATTCTTTGGGCGACGTCTCTACTGCTATGCTATTGCTACTTTGCTTAATTTGCATATGTAGATCTTATATGCTTTTCAATGTCATATCTGCTAACTGTGGTTGAGCGAAGGGCATACCCGCGCAAACGAGCACAAATGCGGGCAAACATTTTCGAAATTAAAAAAAAAAGGAAACTGCTATTTTTACATTTTACATATTTTCAGTGGGGTTTAGTCTGTGGGGATGTGTGGTGTTGTGTTCCTTGACATTTCAGCGGACTCGCACGTGGGTGTTTACTTTCAGGACTCTGACTCTTCTGGGGGCGTGTCTCTTTGCTGTACTCGGCAATCGGACATGCTCCCTACTTTCCTACATGGACCGTGTTAGACTTGGGTATGATTCAGCATGCCCTCATGAATATGCATGGCATGCTGACGTCATACAGTTCAACTGCAGCCTCCGAGTAAGACATATTAAGTCTTACACGGAGGTTTCGTGAATCCGGCCCAGTGAGTCAGCAATACCAGTCTGTCATGTTGCAGTACTGTATGTGGATGCAAAACATATTATTAGTGCACTATTTAAAAGCAGTCTCTGCTTTAGATCTTTTATTCTCCACTCCCAGCTGAAATGTGGAGGTGTATTGTAATGAGTCTGTATATGTCAAAACATTCCTGTTGAAGTGACTGACACCATGACAATGAAAGAACAAAGCATGAGTTAAAGTATCACCTTCATACAAATGGCATACTAAAACCTATTCTTCCGAGTAGGCAGTGCAAGGACCAGTAAAGAGAAGAAGCAATGTACAAGGGAACTGACCTCTTATGTTACAAACTCTTTCAATGCCCATCAGAATAACAGACCAGAAATGCAATATCAGATGCAGGCATATTTTAATAAATGCAGCAAAAGTAACAGAATTCAGTGAAAAAAAGTAACTTTTTTTTTAAGCAAAGAACTTGTGAGGTATGTTCGTACCTCTCTACAAAGATGCAGCATATGCATATTATATCAGCAAAGTCTCTAGCATTAGTTATTATAAATCCTAGAGACCTCAATGGAATAATATACAAGCTTTAACAATGCATCCTTGGAGAAAAGGCATAACAGGAATCTTGATCAACATCTTTTTTTCTGCTTCTGCACGACAGCTGAAATAGTGTTTTGTACTCCAGCCATCCTGCTGTAGCTAATGAGTATGAAAATGGAGGGGGATGTTGTAGGGCTCGAACCGTGACTACCTATTCTTTGGGCGACGTCTCTACTGCTACGCTATTGCTACTTTGCTTAATTTGCATATGTAGATCTTATATGCTTTTCAATGTCATATCTGCTAACTGTGGTTGAGCGAAGGGCATACCCGCGCAAACAAGCACAACTGCGGGCAAACATTTTCGAAATTAAAAAAAAAAAGGAAACTGCTATTTTTACATTTTACATATTTTCAGTGGGGTTTAGTCTGTGGGGATGTGTGGTGTTGTGTTCCTTGACATTTCAGCGGACTCGCACGTGGGTGTTTACTTTCAGGACTCTGACTCTTCTGGGGGCGTGTCTCTTTGCTGTACTCGGCAATCGGACATGCTCCCTACTTTCCTACATGGACCGTGTTAGACTTGGGTATGATTCAGCATGCCCTCATGAATATGCATGGCATGCTGACGTCATACAGTTCAACTGCAGCCTCCGAGTAAGACATATTAAGTCTTACACGGAGGTTTCGTGAATCCGGCCCAGTGAGTCAGCAATACCAGTCTGTCATGTTGCAGTACTGTATGTGGATGCAAAACATATTATTAGTGCACTATTTAAAAGCAGTCTCTGCTTTAGATCTTTTATTCTCCACTCCCAGCTGAAATGTGGAGGTGTATTGTAATGAGTCTGTATATGTCAAAACATTCCTGTTGAAGTGACTGACACCATGACAATGAAAGAACAAAGCATGAGTTAAAGTATCACCTTCATACAAATGGCATACTAAAACCTATTCTTCCGAGTAGGCAGTGCAAGGACCAGTAAAGAGAAGAAGCAATGTACAAGGGAACTGACCTCTTATGTTACAAACTCTTTCAATGCCCATCAGAATAACAGACCAGAAATGCAATATCAGATGCAGGCATATTTTAATAAATGCAGCAAAAGTAACAGAATTCAGTGAAAAAGTAACTTTTTTTTTAAGCAAAGAACTTGTGAGGTATGTTCGTACCTCTCTACAAAGATGCAGCATATGCATATTATATCAGCAAAGTCTCTAGCATTAGTTATTATAAATCCTAGAGACCTCAATGGAATAATATACAAGCTTTAACAATGCATCCTTGGAGAAAAGGCATAACAGGAATCTTGATCAACATCTTTTTTTCTGCTTCTGCACGACAGCTGAAATAGTGTTTTGTACTCCAGCCATCCTGCTGTAGCTAATGAGTATGAAAATGGAGGGGGATGTTGTAGGGCTCGAACCGTGACTACCTATTCTTTGGGCGACGTCTCTACTGCTACGCTATTGCTACTTTGCTTAATTTGCATATGTAGATCTTATATGCTTTTTAATGTCATATCTGCTAACTGTGGTTGAGCGAAGGGCATACCCGCGCAAACAAGCACAACTGCGGGCAAACATTTTCGAAATTAAAAAAAGAAAGGAAACTGCTATTTTTACATTTTACATATTTTCAGTGGGGTTTAGTCTGTGGGGATGTGTGGTGTTGTGTTCCTTGACATTTCAGCGGACTCGCACGTGGGTGTTTACTTTCAGGACTCTGACTCTTCTGGGGGCGTGTCTCTTTGCTGTACTCGGCAATCGGACATGCTCCCTACTTTCCTACATGGACCATGTTAGACTTGGGTATGATTCAGCATGCCCTCATGAATATGCATGGCATGCTGACGTCATACAGTTCAACTGCAGCCTCCGAGTAAGACATATTAAGTCTTACACGGAGGTTTCGTGAATCCGGCCCAGTGAGTCAGCAATACCAGTCTGTCATGTTGCAGTACTGTATGTGGATGCAAAACATATTATTAGTGCACTATTTAAAAGCTGTCTCTGCTTTAGATTTTTTATTCTCCACTCCCAGCTGAAATGTGGAGGTGTATTGTAATGAGTCTGTATATGTCAAAACATTCCTGTTGAAGTGACTGACACCATGACAATGAAAGAACAAAGCATGAGTTAAAGTATCACCTTCATACAAATGGCATACTAAAACCTATTCTTCCGAGTAGGCAGTGCAAGGACCAGTAAAGAGAAGAAGCAATGTACAAGGGAACTGACCTCTTATGTTACAAACTCTTTCAATGCCCATCAGAATAACAGACCAGAAATGCAATATCAGATGCAGACATATTTTAATAAATGCAGCAAAAGTAACAGAATTCAGTGAAAAAAAGTAACTTTTTTTTAAGCAAAGAACTTGTGAGGTATGTTCGTACCTCTCTACAAAGATGCAGCATATGCATATTATATCAGCGAAGTCTCTAGCATTAGTTATTATAAATCCTAGAGACCTCAATGGAATAATATACAAGCTTTAACAATGCATCCTTGGAGAAAAGGCATAACAGGAATCTTGATCAACATCTTTCTTTCTGCTTCTGCACGACAGCTGAAATAGTGTTTTGTACTCCAGCCATCCTGCTGTAGCTAATGAGTATGAAAATGGAGGGGGATGTTGTAGGGCTCGAACCGTGACTACCTATTCTTTGGGTGACGTCTCTACTGCTACGCTATTGCTACTTTGCTTAATTTGCATATGTAGATCTTATATGCTTTTCAATGTCATATCTGCTAACTGTGGTTGAGCGAAGGGCATACCCGCGCAAACGAGCACAACTGCGGGCAAACATTTTCGAAATTAAAAAAAAAAGGAAACTGCTATTTTAACATTTTACATATTTTCAGTGGGGTTTAGTCTGTGGGGATGTGTGGTGTTGTGTTCCTTGACATTTCAGCGGACTCGCACGTGGGTGTTTACTTTCAGGACTCTGACTCTTCTGGGGGCGTGTCTCTTTGCTGTACTCGGCAATCGGAAATGCTCCCTACTTTCCTACATGGACCATGTTAGACTTGGGTATGATTCAGCATGCCCTCATGAATATGCATGGCATGCTGACATCATACAGTTCAACTGCAGCCCCCGAGTAAGACATATTAAGTCTTACACGGAGGTTTCGTGAATCCGGCCCAGTGAGTCAGCAATACCAGTCTGTCATGTTGCAGTACTGTATGTGGATGCAAAACATATTATTAGTGCACTATTTAAAAGCTGTCTCTGCTTTAGATCTTTAATTCTCCACTCCCAGCTGAAATGTGGAGGTGTATTGTAATGAGTCTGTATATGTCAAAACATTCCTGTTGAAGTGACTGACACCATGACAATGAAAGAACAAAGCTTGAGTTAAAGTATCACCTTCATACAAATGGCATACTAAAACCTATTCTTCCGAGTAGGCAGTGCAAGGACCAGTAAAGAGAAGAAGCAATGTACAAGGGAACTGACCTCTTATGTTACAAACTCTTTCAATGCCCATCAGAATAACAGACCAGAAATGCAATATCAGATGCAGACATATTTTAATAAATGCAGCAAAAGTAACAGAATTCAGTGAAAAGAAGTAACTTTTTTTTTAAGCAAAGAACTTGTGAGGTATGTTCGTACCTCTCTACAAAGATGCAGCATATGCATATTATATCAGCGAAGTCTCTAGCATTAGTTATTATAAATCCTAGAGACCTCAATGGAATAATATACAAGCTTTAACAATGCATCCTTGGAGAAAAGGCATAACAGGAATCTTGATCAACATCTTTCTTTCTGCTTCTGCACGACAGCTGAAATAGTGTTTTGTACTCCAGCCATCCTGCTGTAGCTAATGAGTAGGAAAATGGAGGGGGATGTTGTAGAGCTCGAACCGTGACTTCCTATTCTTTGGGCGACGTCTCTACTGCTACGCTATTGCTACTTTGCTTAATTTGCATATGTAGATCTTATATGCTTTTCAATGTCATATCTGCTAACTGTGGTTGAGCGAAGGGCAAACCCGCGCAAATGAGCACAACTGCGGGCAAACATTTTTGAAATTAAAAAAAAAAGGAAACTGCTATTTTTACATTTTACATATTTTCAGTGGGGTTTAGTCTGTGGGGATGTGTGGTGTTGTGTTCCTTGACATTTCAGCGGACTCGCACGTGGGTGTTTACTTTCAGGACTCTGACTCTTCTGGGGGCGTGTCTCTTTGCTGTACTCAGCAATCGGACATGCTCCCTACTTTCCTACATGGACCGTGTTAGACTTGGGTATGATTCAGCATGCCCTCATGAATATGCATGGCATGCTGACGTCATACAGTTCAACTGCAGCCTCCGAGTAAGACATATTAAGTCTTACACGGAGGTTTCGTGAATCCGGCCCAGTGAGTCAGCAATACCAGTCTGTCATGTTGCAGTACTGTATGTGGATGCAAAACATATTATTAGTGCACTATTTAAAAGCTGTCTCTGCTTTAGATCTTTTATTCTCCACTCCCAGCTGAAATGTGGAGGTGTATTATAATGAGTCTGTACATGTCAAAACATTCCTCTTGAAGTGACTGACACCATGACAATGAAAGAACAAAGCATGAGTTAAAGTATCACCTTCATACAAATGGCATACTAAAACCTATTCTTCCGAGTAGGCAGTGCAAGGACCAGTAAAGAGAAGAAGCAATGTACAAAGGAACTGACCTCTTATGTTACAAACTCTTTCAATGCCCGTCAGAATAACAGACCAGAAATGCAATATCAGATGCAGACATATTTTAATAAATGCAGCAAAAGTAACAGAATTCAGTGAAAAGAAGTAACTTTTTTTTTAAGCAAAGAACTTGTGAGGTATGTTCGTACCTCTCTACAAAGATGCAGCATATGCATATTATATCAGCGAAGTCTCTAGCATTAGTTATTATAAATCCTAGAGACCTCAATGGAATAATATACAAGCTTTAACAATGCATCCTTGGAGAAAAGGCATAATAGGAATCTTGATCAACATCTTTCTTTCTGCTTCTGCACGACAGCTGAAATAGTGTTTTGTACTCCAGCCATCCTGCTGTAGCTAAAGAGTATGGGGGTAATGTTACCCCTGACCTTTTTGTCTGCAGACTAACCACAGTACTCTCCTGAAAATATACATACCCCCCAACCTATTAGTGGAAGAAATGTGGGCAAAGCTTATAATAATGGGAAGATGATAGCCCAAAAATCGGGACAGATTTTAAATAATGCTTATATAAACTTAGGAAGTTGGACAATAAGCTGATTTTTAATAGCATACATTTTCTAACAGATAAAAAGTCACCTCAAAAGTGTGTATTTATTTAGTGACTTCAGTCATCGGTGATTTGCAAAATACACAAACTTTATGAGGAACAGACCAAAAATATGAAGCAAAAATATGGATTTCTGTGAAAATCTAGACAAATGAGAGGTATGAAAATATATAAAACTGAGATGGCAATGAAAGCAGCACAGATAAATATAGAAAAATACTTGTTACAAGTCTTGATGCTGAGAAGGCATTTGACAAAGTACAGTGATTGTATGTAATGCTTGCACCTTTTAGAAGTTGGGGGCTTAAATGAATGGTTATAGGCTCAGAATTTTGTTAATAGAGTTAAAATTCAGGCTTGACTGTTTTATCTTTTAAATTATCAAGAGCACCAAAGTAAGACTATAATCTTTCATCAGTTTTGTTTGCATTCTTTTCATTCCCACTTCCACTCCCTTTTTCCTTTCTCATAACTCACCCTAGTAACCCCTTCATGTCATGTCCACTCCCTCTCCCTTTTTCCTTTCTCATAACTCACCCTAGTGACCCCCCTTTATTTCATTTCCACTTCCTCTCCCTTTTTCCTTTCTCATAACTCACCCTAGTGACTCCCTTCATTTCATTCCCACTCCTTCCCCTTTTTTCCTTTCTTATAACTCACCCTAGTGACTGCCTTTATTTCTTTCCCACTCCTTCCCCTTTTTCCTCATTGGTAAGATCAGACCATAAACTAATCTCACTGGACATCCATATCCCATCCCCACCCCCAGCCAAGGAAACCACTGTGAAAAATTTCTCAAAAGCAAACTTCACACTTCTCAAAACCGAGGTGGAATCCTTCAAAGCCCCTGGGCCAGAGGAAAATACTGCCCGAACCGCAAAATCATTTGCAAACGCATTCTATGAGCACCTACAGCAATGCATGGATCGTGCTATCCCAAATAAAGCCAAGACTCACTCCTGCAAAAGCAGGAGACCTGTCTGGTGGACCCCGGCCATAAATAAGCTATACAACAGAAGGAGGAAGCTACTACATGATAGAGCAAAATGCCAAAAAGGGAAGGCATCTCTGATCAGTACTAGCAAGAAGCTACGATCCCTCATAAAATCATCAAAGGCCAGCTTCGAAAGAAAAATTGCCCAAGAGGCTAAAGATAACCACAAGGCCTTCTTTAGTTATGTCAGGAATCTGGGTGGCAACTCCCAGATATGCTCTGAGTTATTGCAAAATGGCAAAAAATACACTGAACTCACAGACATTGCCAACATCCTGGAAGGCAGGTTCAGTGCAAACTTCTCCCCCCTTCCCCCCGAAAAGAGCAAATGTCTATCCCAACAGAATGTCGTACAGCAACAGTGGTCCTGCTCCACAAAGGTGGTGCCACAGCCGACCCCGGGAACTATCACCCTATAAGCCTGGCTAGTCTGTTCTGCAAAGCTATGGAGTGTATCATCATGGAACTCATAAACAAAGACATTGGGAACCTCCAGACATTGGACCCTACCCAATTCAGCTTTGTTAAGGGCAGATCTTGCCTCTTAAACCTAGTTGACTTCTTTGAAACAGTTACCAAGGCCATAGATGAGGGGAGGGTAGTCCACACAGCCTATCTGGACCTCGCAAAAGCCTTCGACACAATACCCCACTCGGGCATCATAAATAAGCTTACCAGTTTAAATATCAACCGCTATGTCACAAGATGAGTTGCAAACTGGCTCAGGGATAGAACCCAATTGGTCAGAATTGCAGGTGCCATGTCAGACTCTAAACCAGTTACAAGTGGCATCTCACAAGGGTCAGTCCTGGGACCTGTCTTGTTCGGTATATACTTCTCTGAGGTACAGGCTAACACGGGAGGACTATGGCTGACCAAGTTTGCAGATGACTGCAAACTGGGAGCCATAATCGACTCTCCAGCTGACACAAGCATCCTCCAAAAGGGTCTCACAGAGATGGATACCTGGTGCCAGAGCCACGGCCTCAAGGTAAATGCCAAAAAGTGCATAGTCATCCCCTTTGGGAAAAACAAAGTGCCCACAAATTCCCACATAGGTGGTAATCCATTAAGTACGAAGGAAGTAATTAGGGATTTGGGAACCCAAGTAGATAGTAATCTCTCCTTTGACAATCATGTTGTCAAAGTGGTTAGAAAGACCTTCTATATAGCCCATCTTATCACGAAAGGGTTCACATCTAGATCAAGAGAGGTCATTGTACCCCTCTACTCATCAGGCCCATAACTGAATACAATGCCCCATTTTGGATGTACCTTACCCGACACTTGCAGCAACTAGAGAGACCCCAAAAGTACATCACCAAGAAGATCAAGGGCCTCAAATAGATGCCCTATGCAGTTCGACTAAAGAAACTCCAGCTCTACTCAGTTGCTTACCACCTACTCAGAGGCAATCTATGCTTGACGTACAAAGCCATGTCTAACCCAGAATGAATGGACATGCTCCACATTCAGGAAATACAAATCCCTTAGAGCTACACGCTCCAGGGATGTAAATCTCAGCACAGCAATAAATAGGACATGTTGGAGGGACAGATTCATATCCCAGAGGCTCCCCTCACTCTGGAACAGAATCAATATTCATGTTTGGCAGAGCCCCTCACTGACCCTCTTCAAGAGAAATCTTGAAGAGTGGATGGGAGATCGTAAGTTTACCCCTGGGATCTCTTTTGTGACCCTGTTAGACAGAGGTACAGTAAACTAACATTAAAGGGCTATCTTATGTGACCTACTATAAAGAGGCACAGTTAACAAATCTAAATGGGAGGTGAAAGCCAAACACACTCTGGCTAGACTTATAAATGCTGTAGATCAGATAGCCTAGTAACTACCTATGAACCTATGAACCTATAACTCACCCTACTTACTCCCTTCATTTAATTTCCACTCCCTCTCCCTTTTTCCTTTCTCATAACTCACTCTAGTGACTCCATTAATTTCATTTCCACTACCGCTCCCGTTTTCCATTCTGATTACTCACCCTAGTGAATCCTTTCATTCCCACTCCCTCTCCCTTTTTTCCTTTCTCATAACTCACCCTAGAGACACCATTTATTTCATTTCCACTCCCTCTCCCTTTTTCCTTTCTCTTAACTTCCTCAGTGACTCCCTTCATTTCATTTCCACTCCCTCTCCCTTTTTCCTTTCTCATAGTTCACCCTAGTGACTCCCTTCATGTCATTTTCACTTCCTCTCCTTTTTACCTTTCTCATAACTCATCCTAGTGATTACCTTCATTTCATTCCCACTCCTTCCCCTTTTTTCCTTTCTTATAACTCACCCTAGTGACTCCCTTCATTTCATTCCCACTCCCTCTCCCTTTTTCCTTTCTCATAACTCACCCTAATGACTCCCTTCATTTAATTTCATTTCCAATCCCCCTCCATTTTTCCTTTCTCATAACTCTTCCTAGTGACACCTTTTATTTCATTTTCACTCCCTCTCCATTTTTCCTTTCTCATAACTCACCCTAGTGACTCCCTTCATTTCATTTTCACTCCCTCTCCCTTTTTCCTTTCTCATAACTCACCCTAGTGACTCCCTTCATTTCATTTTCACTCCCTCCCCCTTTTTCCTTTCTCATAACTCGCCATAGTGACTCCCTTCATTTCATTTTCAATCCCTCCCCCTTTTTCCTTTCTCATAACTGACCCCAGTGACTCCTTTCATTTCATTTCTTTTCCACTCCCTCTCCCTTTTTCCTTTCTCATAACTCACCCTAGTGACTCCCTTCATTTCATTTTCACTCCCTCCCCCTTTTCCTTTCTCATAACTCACCCTAGTGACTACCTACTCCTTCCCCTTTTTTCCTTTCTTATAACTCACCCTAGTGACTCCCTTCATTTCATTTCATTCCCACTCCTTCCCCTTTTTCCTTTCTTATAACTCACCCTAGTGACTCCCTTCATTTCATCCCGCTCCCATTTTCCATTCTCATAACTCACCCTAGTGACTCCCTTCATTTCATTTCTTCTTCCTCTCCTGTTTCCAATTTTCATAACTCACCCTAGTGACTCCCTTCATTTAATTACCGCTCCCGCTGTCTTTTTCCTTTCTCATAACTCACCCTAGTGACTCCCTTCATTTCATGTGCACTCCTTCCCCATTTTTCCTTTCTCATAACTCACTCTAGTGACTCCCTTCATTTAATTTCCACTCCCTCTCCCTTTTTCCATTCTCATAACTCAACCTAGTGACTCCCTTCATTTCATTTGCACTCCTTCCCCTTTTTCCTTTCTTATAACTCACCCTAGTGACTCCCTTCATTTCATCCCGCTCCCATTTTCCATTCTCATAACTCACCCTAGTGACTCCCTTTATTTCATTTCCTCTTCCTCTCCTGTTTCCAATTTTCATAATTCACCCTAGTGACTCCCTTCATTTAATTACAGCTCCTGCTGTCTTTTTCCTTTCTCATAACTCAGCCTAGTGACTCCCTTCATTTCATGTGCACTCCTTCCCCTTTTTCCTTTCTCATAACTCACCCTAGTGACTCCCTTCATTTAATTTCCACTCCCTCTCCCTTTTTCTATTCTCATAACTCACCCTAGTGACTCCCTTCATTTCATTTGCACTCCTTCCCCCTTTTTCCTTTCTCATAACTCACCCTACTAGTAACTCCCTTCATTTAATTTCCACTCCCTCTCCCTTTTTCCTTTCTCATAACTGACCCTAGTGACTCCCTTCATTTCATTTTCACTTCCTTTCCCTTTTTCCTTTATCATAACTCACCCTAGTAACTCCCTTCATTTCATTCCCACTCCTTCCCCTTTTTCCTTTCTCATAACTCACTCTAGTGACTTCCTTCATTTCCACTCCCTCTCCCTTTTTCCTTTCTCACAATTGACCCTAGTGACTCCCTTCATTTCATGTGCACTCCTTCCCCATTTTTCCTTTCTCATAACTCACCCTAGTGACTCCCTTCATTTCATTTGCACTCCTTCCCCCTTTTTCCTTTCTCATAACTCACCCTACTAGTAACTCCCTTCATTTCATTTTCACTCCCTCTCAATTTTCCTTTCTCAAAATTCACCCTAGTGACTCCCTTCATTTCCTTCCCACTCCCTCCCCCTTTTTCCTTTCTCATAACTCACCCTAGTGACTCCTCCATCTCCTTCCCCTTTTTCCTTTCTTATAACTCACCCTATGACTCCCTTCATTTCATTCCCACTCCCTCTCCCTTTTCCCTTTCTCATAACTCACCCTAGTGACTCCCTTCATTTCATTTCCACTCCCTCTCCCATTTTCCTTTCTCATAACTCACCCTAGTGACTCCCTTCATTTCATTTCCACTTCCTCTCCTGTTTTCCTTTCTCATAACTCACCCTAGTGACTCCCTTCATTTAATTCCCACTCCCGCTGTCTTTTTCCTTTCTCATAACTCACCCTAGTGACTCCCTTCATTTCATTTCAACTGCCTCTCCCTTTTTCCCTTCTCATAACTCACACTAGTGACTCACTTCATTTCATTTGCACTCCTTCCACCTTTTCCTTTCTCATAACTCACCCTAGTGACTCCCTTCATTTCATGTGCACTCCTTCCCCCTTTTTACTTTCTCATAACTCACCCTAGTGACTCCCTTCATTTCATTTCCACTCCCTCTCCCTTTTTCCCTTCTCATAACCCACCCTAGTGACTCCCTTCATTTCATTTGCACTCCTTCCCCTTTTTCTTTTCTCATAACTCACCCTAGTGACTCCCTTCATTTCATTTCCACTCCCTCTCTATTTTTCCTTTCTCATAACTGACCCTAGTGACTCCTTTCATTTCATTTCCACTTCCTTTCCCTTTTTCCTTTATCATAACTCACCCTAGTAACTCCCTTCATTTCATTCCCACTCCTTCCCCTTTTTTCCTTTCTTATAACTCACCCAAGTGACTCCTTTCATTTCATTTCCACTCCCTCTCCCATTTTCCATTCTGATAACTCACCCAAGTGACTGACTTCATTTCATTTTCCATTCTGATAACTCACCCAAGTGACTGACTTCATTTCATTTCCACTCCCTCTCCCTTTTCCTGTCTCATAACTCACCCTAGTGACTCCCTTAATTTCATTTGCACTCCTTCCCCCTTTTTCCTTTCTCATAATTCACCCTAGTGACTCCCTTCATTTCATTTCCACTCCCTCTCCCTTTTTCCTTTCTCAAAACTGACCCTAGTGACTCCCTTCATTTCATTCCCACTCCCTCTCCCTTTTTCCTTTCTCATAACTCACCCTAGTGACTCCCTTCATTTCATTTCCACTTCCTCTCCTGTTTTCCTTTCTCATAATTCACTCTAATGACTCCCTTCATTTAATTCCCACTCCCGCTGTCCTTTTCCTTTCTCATAACTCACCCTAGTGACTCCCTTCATTTCATTTCAACTGCCTCTCCCTTTTTCCCTTCTCATAACTCACACTAGTGACTCACTTCATTTCATTTGCACATCTTCCACTTTTTCCTTTCTCATTACTCACCCTAGTGACTCCCTTCATTTCATGTGCACTCCTTCCCCCGTTTTACTTTCTCATAACTTACCGTAGTGACTCACTTCATTTCATTTCCACTCCCTCTCCCTTTTTCCCTTCTCATAACTCACCCTAGTGACTCCCTTCATTTCATTTGCACTCCTTCCCCCTTTTTCCTTTCTCATAACTCACCCTAGTGACTCCCTTCATTTCATTTCCACTCCCTCTCCCTTTTTCCTTTCTCATAACTGACCCTAGTGACTCCCTTCATTTAATTTCCACTTCCTTTCCCTTTTTCCTTTATCATAACTCACCCTAGTAACTCCCTTCATTTCATTCCCACTCCTTCCCCTTTTTTTCCTTTCTTATAACTCACCCAAATGACTAATTTCATTTTAATTCAACTCCCTTTCCCATTTTCCATTCTGATAACTCACCCAAGTGACTCACTTCATTTAATTTCCACTCCCGCTCCCCTTTTCCTTTCTCATAATTCACCCTAGTGACTCCCTTCATTTCATTTCCACTCCCTCCCCTTTTTCCTTTCTCATAACTGACCCTAGTGACTCCCTTCATTTCATTTCCACTCCTTCTCCCTTTTTCCTTTCTCACAACTCACCCTAGTGACTCCCTTCATTTCATTTTCACTATATCCCCATTTTTTCCTTTCTCATAACTCACCCTAGTGACTCCCTTCATTTCATTTCCACTCCATCCCCCTTTTTCATTTCTCATAAGT
Organism: Protopterus annectens; assembly: GCF_019279795.1. Lineage (NCBI taxonomy): Eukaryota > Metazoa > Chordata > Ceratodontiformes > Protopteridae > Protopterus > Protopterus annectens. Next base: position 761,649,614 of record NC_056751.1, read on the forward strand.
CACCCTAGTGACTCGATTTATTTCTTTCCACTCCCTCTCCCCTTTTCCTTTCTCATCACTCACCCTAGTGACTCCCTTCATTTCAATTCAACTCCCTCTCCCTTTCCTCCTTCCTTATAACTCACCCTAGTGACTCCCTTTACTTCAATCTCACAATCTCTCCCTTTTTTCCTTTCTCATAACTCACCATATTGACTCCCTTCATTTCATTTCCAATCCCTCTCCCTTTTTTTCCTTTCTCGTAACTCACCCTAGTGACTCCCTTCATTCCTCTCCCACTCCCTTTTTCCATTCTCATAACTCACCCTGGTGACTCCCTTCATTTCATTTCCACTCCTTCTCCATTTTTCCTTTCTTATAACTCACCCTAATGACTACCTTCATTTCATTTCCACTCCCTCTCCCTTTTTCCATTCTCATAACTCACCCTAGTGACTACCTTCATTTCATTTCCACTTCCTCTCCATTTTTCCTTTCTCATAACTCACCCTAGTGACTCCCTTCATTTCATTTCCACTCCCTCTCCCTTTTTCCATTCTCATAACTCACCCTACTGACTCCCTTCATTTCATTTCCACTTCCTCTCCCTTTTTCTTTTCTCATAACTCACCTTAGTGACACCCTTCATTTCATTTCCACTCCCTCTCTCTTTTTACTTTCTCATAACTCACCCTAGTGACTCCCTTCATTTCATTTCCACTCCCTCTCCCTTTTTTCCTTTCTCATAACTCACCCTAGTAACTCTCTTCATTTCATTTCCACTTCCTCCCCTATTTCCTTTCTCATAACTCACCATAGTGCTCCCTTCATTTCATTTCTACTCCCTCTCCCTTTTTCCTTTCTCATAACTCACCCTAGTGACTCCCTTCATTTCATTCCCACTCCTTCCCCATTTTCCTTTCTTTTAACTCACCCTAGTGACTCCCTTCATTTCATTCCCACTCCCTCTCCATTTTACTTTTTCATAGCTCACCCTAGTGACTCCCATCCTTTCATTTCCACTCCCGCTCCCTTTTTTCCTTTCTCTTAACTAACCCTAGTGACTCCTACATTTCATTCCCACTCCCTCTCCCTGTTTCCTTTCTCATAACTCACCCTAGTGACTCCCTTCATTCCACTCCCACTCCCTCTCCCTTTTTCCTTTCTCATAACTCACCCCAGTGAGTCCTTTCATTTCATTCCCACTCCCTCTCCCTTTTTCCTTTCTCATAACTCACCCTAGTGACTCCTTAATTTCATTCCCACTCCCTCTCCCTTTTTCCTTTCTCATAACTCAGCCTAGTGACTCCCTTCATTTCATTCCCACTCCCTCTCCCTTTTTTCCTTTCTTATAACTCACCCTATTGACTCCCTTCATTTCATTCCCACTCCCTCTCCCTTTTTTCCTTTTTTATAACTCACCCTAGTGACTCCCTTCATTTCATTCCCACTCCCTCTCCCTTTTTCCTTTCTCATAACTCATCCTAGTGACTTCCTTCATTTCATTTCCACTCCCTCTCCCTTTTTCCTTTCTCATAACTCACCCTAATGACTCCCTTCATTTCATTTCCACTCCCTCTCCCTTTTTCCTTTCTCATAACTCACCCTAATGACTCCATTCATTTCATTCCCACTACTTCCCCCATTTTCCTTTCTTATAACTCACCCTAATGACTCCCTTCATTTCATTCCCACTCCCGCTCCTTTTTTCCTTTCTCATAACTCACCCTAGTGACTTCCTTCATTTCATTTCCACTCCCTCTCCCGTTTTCCTTTCTCATAACTCACCCTAGTAAATCCCTTCATTTCATTTCCACTCCATCTCCGTTTTCCTTTTCATAACTCACCCTATTGACTCCCTTCATTTCATTTCATTTTCACCCCTATATGTTTAAGTTTCTGATAACTCACCCTAGTGACTCTCTTCGTTTCATTTTCACTTCCTCTCCCATTTTCCTTTCTCATAACTCACCCTAGAGACTCCCTTCATTTCATTTCCACTTCCTCTCCCTTTTTTCTTTCTCATAATTCACCCTAGTGACTCCCTTTATCTCATTTCCACTCCCTCTCCTGTTTTCCTTTCTCGTAACTCACCCTAGTGACTCCCTTCATTTCATTCCCACTCCTTCCCCTTTTTTCCTTTCTTTTAACTCACCCTAGTGACTCCCTTCATTTCATTCCCTCTCCCTCTCCCATTTTTCCTTTCTCATAACTCACCCTAGTGATTCCCTCCATTTCATTTCCACTCCCTCTCCATTTTACTTTTTCATAGCTCACCCTAGTGACTCCCATCCTTTAATTTCCATTTCCGCTCCCTTTTTTCCTTTCTCATAACTCACCCCAGTGACTCCTTTCATTTCATTCCCACTCCCTCTCCCTTTTTCCTTTCTCATAACTCACCCTAGTGACTCCTTAATTTCATTCCCACTCCCTCTCCCTTTTTCCTTTCTCATAACTCACCCTAGTGACTCCCTTCATTCCTCTCCCACTCCCTTTTTCCTTTCTCATAACTCACCCTAGTGACTCCCTTAATTTCATTCCCACTCCTGCTCCCTTTTTCCTTTCTTTTAACTCACCCTAGTGACTCCCTTCATTTCATTCCCACTCCATCTCCCATTTTTCCTTTCTCATAACTCACCCTAGTGATTCCCTTCATTTCATTTCCACTCCCTCTCCATTTTACTTTTTCATAGCTCACCCTAGTGACTCCCATCCTTTAATTTCCACTCCCGCTCCCTTTTTTCCTTTCTCATAACTCACCCTACTAGTAACTCCCTTCATTTCATTTTCACTCCCTCTCACTTTTCCTTTCCAAACCTACCCTCTCCTTCATTTTCTTCTTCCCTCCCCCTTTTCCTTCCTTTTAACTCACCCTAGTGACTCCTCCCATCTCCTTCCCCTTTTTCCTTTCTTATAACTCTCCCTAGTGACTCCCTTCATTTCATTCCCACTCCCTCTCCCTTTTTCCCTTCTCATAACTCACCCTAGTGACTCACTTCATTTCATTTCCACTCCCTCTCCCTTTTTCCTTTTTCATAACTCACCCTAGTGACTCCCTTCATTTCATTTCCACTTCCTCTCCTGTTTTCCTTTCTCATAACTCACCCTAGTGACTCTCTTCATTTAACTCCCACTCCCGATGTCTTTGTCCTTTCTCATAACTCACCCTAGTGACTCCCTTCATTTCATTTCCACTGCCTCTCCCTTTTTCCCTTCTCATAACTCACACTAGTGACTCACTTCATTTGCACTCCTTCCACCTTTTTCCTTTCTCATAACTCAGCCTAGTGACTCCCTTCATTTCATGTGCACTCCTTCCCCTTTTTACTTTCGCATAACTCACCCTAGTGACTCCTTTCATTTCATTTCCACTCTCTCTCCCTTTTCCCCTTCTCATAACTCACCCTAGTGACTCCCTTCATTTCATTTGCACTCCGTCCCCCTTTTTCCTTTCTCATAACTCACCCTAGTGACTCCCTTCATTTCATTTCCACACCCTCTTCCTTTTTCCTTTCTCATAACTGACCGTAGTGACTCCCTTCATTTCATTTTCACTTCCTTTCTCCTTTATCATAACTCACCCTAGTAACTCCCTTCATTTCATTTCCACTCCTTCCCATTTTTCCTTTCTTATAACTCACCCAAATGACTCCCTTCATTTCATTCCCACTCCCTCTCCATTTTCCATTCTGATAACTCACCCAAGTGACTGACTTCATTTCATTTTCCATTCTGATAACTCACCCAAGTGACTGACTTCATTTCATTTCCACTCCTCTCCTTTTCCTGTCTCATAACTCACCATAGTGACTCCCTTCATTTCATTTGCACTCCTTCCCCCTTTTTCCTTTCTCATAACTCAGCCTAGTGACTCCTTAATTTCATTTCCACTCCCTCTCCCTTTTTCCTTTCTCATAACTGACCCTAGTGACTCCCTTCATTTCATTCCCACTCCCTCTCCCTTTTTCCTTTCTCATAACTCACCCTAGTGACTCCCTTCATTTCATTTCCACTTCCTCTCCTGTTTTCCTTTCTCATAACTCACCCTAGTGACTCCCTTCATTTAATTCCCACTCCCGCTGTCTTTTTCCTTTCTCATAACTCACCCTAGTGACTCCCTTCATTTCATTTCAACTGCCTCTCCCTTTTTCCCTTCTCATAACTCACACTAGTGACTCACTTCATTTCATTTGCACACCTTCCACTTTTTCCTTTCTCATTACTCACCCTAGTGACTCCCTTCATTTCATGTGCACTCCTTCCCCCGTTTTACTTTCTCATAACTCACCGTAGTGACTCACTTCATTTCATTTCCACTCCCTCTCCCTTTTTCCCTTCTCATAACTCACCCTAGTGACTCCCTTCATTTCATTTGCACTCCTTCCCCCTTTTTCCTTTCTCATAACTCACCCTAGTGACTCCCTTCATTTCATTTCCACTCCCTCTCCCTTTTTCCTTTCTCATAACTGACCCTAGTGACTCCCTTCATTTAATTTCCACTTCCTTTCCCTTTTTCCTTTATCATAACTCACCCTAGTAACTCCATTCATTTCATTCCCACGCCTTCCCCTTTTTTCCTTTCTTATAACTCACCCAATTGACTAATTTCATTTTAATTCAACTCCCTTTCCCATTTTCCATTCTGATAACTCACCCAAGTGACTCACTTCATTTAATTTCCACTCCCGCTCCCCTTTTCCTTTCTCATAATTCACCCTAGTGACTCCCTTCATTTCATTTCCACTCCCTCCCCTTTTTCCTTTCTCATAACTGACCCTAGTGACTCCCTTCATTTCATTTCCACTCCCTCTCCCTTTTTCATTTCTCATAACTCACCCTAGTGACTCCCTTCATTTCATTCTCACTATATCCCCATTTTTTCCTTTCTCATAACTCACCCTAGTGACTCCCTTCATTTCATTTCCACTCCATCCCCCTTTTTCATTTCTCATAAGTCACCATAGTGACTCCATTCATTTCTTTCCACTCCCTCTCCCCTTTTCCTTTCTCATAACTCACCCTAGTGACTCCCTTCATTTCAATTCAACTCCCTCTCCCTTTCCTCCTTCCTTATAACTCACCCTAGTGACTCCCTTTACTTCAATCTCACAATCTCTCCCTTTTTTCCTTTCTCATAACTCACCATATTGACTCCCTTCATTTCATTTCCAATCCCTCTCCCTTTTTTTCCTTTCTCGTAACTCACCCTAGTGACTCCCTTCATTTCATTTGCACTCCCTCTCCCTTTTTCCTTTCTCATAACTGACCCTAGTGACTCCCTTCATTCCTCTCCCACTCCCTTTTTCCATTCTCATAACTCACCCTGGTGACTCCCTTCATTTCATTTCCACTCCTTCTCCATTTTTCCTTTCTTATAACTCACCCTAATGACTACCTTCATTTCATTTCCACTCCCTCTCCCTTTTTCCATTCTCATAACTCACCCTAGTGACTACCTTCATTTCATTTCCACTTCCTCTCCATTTTTCCTTTCTCATAACTCACCCTAGTGACTCCCTTCATTTCATTTCCACTCCCTCTCCCTTTTTCCATTCTCATAACTCACCCTACTGACTCCCTTCATTTCATTTCAAAACCTGAGAATACCTGGATCCTACAGGTAGCGTTCCCATCTAAATGGTGGCTCCCCTGATTCGCAGCCCTATTGTTCCCTGTATGAGAGGATACAAATAATCCCCTTACAGATTCTGAAGCGAGAACGCCGCTTTTCAACTGTTTAAATATACAGGTGGCTCCCCTGATTCGCAGCCCTATTGTTCCCTGTATGAGAGGATACAAATAATCCCCTTACAGATTCTGAAGCGAGAACGCCGCTTTTCAACTGTTTAAATATACAGGTGGCTCCCCTGATTCGCAGCCCTATTGTTCCCTGTATGAGAGGATACAAATAATCACCTTACAGATTCTGAAGCGAGGACGCCGCTTTTCAACTGTTTAAATATACAGGTTGTTAAATAATAGTGCCGTTTGCCTTCAGTTGCTCACTGCCTTTTAGGATCCAAGGTATAGTTTTACAAGTGTTATTAGCTCTAGGTCTTAGACTCCTTAC
>NC_056751.1:761656162-761714742 GCF_019279795.1 Protopterus annectens
AAATGTCTGTGCTGGTTGGGCTGAAAAATCTCTGCTGGTTTTATTAAACCTTTTCTGTGCTGCTACTGAGATGTCTGTGCTGATAACTTGGGAAAACATTCTTTTTGGGTTTTTGGTTTTTAACGGGGAGATGTCTGCCCCCCCCCCCCTGGTACTGAGACTTTTTATGTTCAGGCTTCTACTGAGACATCTGTGCTGGTACTGAGATGTAAGTGCTGGTACTGAGATGTCTGTGCTGGTACTGAGACGTCTGTGCTGGTACTGAAATGTCTGTGCTGGTACTGAGATGTCTGTGCTTGTACTGAGATGTCTGTGCTGGTACTGAGATGTATGTGGTGCTTCTGAGATGTCTATGCTGCTTCTGAGACATCCGTGCTGCTGCTGAGATGTCTGTGCTGGTACTGAGATGTCTGTGGTGGTATTGATATGTCTGTCCTGGTACTGAGACATTTGATTTGCTACTGAGATGTCTGTGCTGGTACTGAGACATTTTTGCTGGTATTGAGATGTCTGTGGTGGTACTGAGACATCTGTGCTGCTACTGAGATGTCTGTGCTGGTACTAAGACATCTGTGCTGCTACTGAAACATCTGTGCCGGTACTGAAATGTCTGTGCTGGTACTGAGATATCTGTGCTGCTACTGAGACGTCTGTGCTGGTACTGAAATGTCTGTGCTGATACTGTGATGTCTGTGCTGGTGCTGAGACATCTCTGCTACTAATAAGAAATCTGTGCTGCTACTGAGATGTCTGTGCTGATAATGAGCCTTCTGTGCTGGTACTGAGATGTCTGTCCTGGTACTGTAACATCTGTGCTGCTACTGAGATGTCTGTGCTGGTACTGCAATGTCTTTGCTGCTACTGAGACATATGTGCTAGTACTGAGATGTCTATGTTGGTACTGAGATGTCTGTGCTGGTACTGAGATATCTCTGCTGCTACTGCGATAGCTGTGCTGGTACTGAAATGTCTGTGCTCGTACTGAGATATGTGTGCTGATACTGAGACATCTCTGCTGGTACTGAAATGTCTGTGCTGATACTGAGACATCTGTGCTGGTACTGAGACATCTGTGCTGATACTGAGATGTCTGTGCTGCTGAGACATCTGTGCTGGTACTGAGATGTATGTGCTGGTACTGAGACATCTGTGCCGCTACTGAGACATCTGTGCTGGTACTGAGACGTCTGTGCTGGTACTGAGACGTCTCTGCTGGTACTGAGACATCTGTGCTGGTACTGAGAATTCTGTGCTGCTGAGACATCTCTGCTGGTACTGAGATGTATGTGCTGCTGCTGAGACATCTCTGCTGGTACTGAGATGTCTGTGCTGGTACTGAGACATCTGTGCTGGCACTGAAATCTTTGTGCTGCTACTGAGATGTCTGTGCTGCTACTGAGATGCCTGTGCTGGTACTGAGACATCTGTGCTGCTACTGAGATGTCTGTGCTGCTACTGAGGCATCTGTGCTGGTGTTGAGATATCTGTGCTGCTACTGAGACATCTGTGCTGGTGCTGAGACATCTGTGCTTCTACTGAGATGTCTGTGCTGGTAATGAAATTTTTGTGCTCCTACTGAGACATCTGTGCTGGTACTGAAATGTCTGTGCTGGTACTGAGATGTCTGTGCTGATACTGCAATGTCTTTGCTGCTACTGAGACATCTGTGCTAGTACTGAGATGTCTATGCTAGTTCTGAGATGTCTGTGCTGGTACTGAGACATCTGTGCTGCATCTGTGCTAGTACTGAAATGTTTGTTCTGGTACTGAGATATATGTGCTGGTACTGAGATGTCTGTGCTGATACTGAGACATTTCTGCTGCTACTGAGATGTCTGTGCTGGTACTGAGACATCTGTTCTGGTACTGAGATGTAAGTGCTGGTACTGACATGTCTGTGCTGCTGCTGAGACATCTCTGCTGGTACTGAGATGTCTGTGCTGGTACTGAGACATCTGTGCTGGTACTGAGATGTCTGTGCTGGTACTGAGATGTCTGTGCTGGTACTGAAACATTTTGCTGGTATTGAGATGTCTGTTGTGGTACTGAGACATCTGTGCTGCTACTGAGATGTCTGTGCTGGTACTGAGACATCTGTGCTGCTACTGAAACATCTGTGCTGGTACTGAAATGTCTGTGCTGGTACTGAGATATCTGTGCTGCTACTGAGACGTCTGTGCTGGTACTGAAATGTCTGTGCTGATACTGTGATGTCTGTGCTGGTGCTGAGACATCTCTGCTACTAATAAGAAATCTGTGCTGCTACTGAGATGTCTGTGCTGATAATGAGCCTTCTGTGCTGGTACTGAGATGTCTGTCCTGGTACTGTAACATCTGTGCTGCTACTGAGATGTCTGTGCTGGTACTGCAATGCCTTTGCTGCTACTGAGACATATGTGCTAGTACTGAGATGTCTATGTTGGTACTGAGATGTCTGTGCTGGTACTGAGATATCTCTGCTGCTACTGCGATATCTGTGCTGGTACTGAAATGTCTGTGCTCGTACTGAGACGTGTGTGCTGATACTGAGACATCTCTGCTGGTACTGAAATGTCTGTGCTGATACTGAGACATCTGTGCTGGTACTGAGACATCTGTGCTGATACTGAGATGTCTGTGCTGCTGCTGAGACATCTGTGCTGGTACTGAGATGTATGTGCTGGTACTGAGACATCTGTGCCGCTAGTGAGACATCTGTGCTGGTACTGAGACGTCTGTGCTGGTACTGAGACGTCTGTGCTGGTACTGAGACATCTGTGCTGGTACTGAGAATTCTGTGCTGCTGCTGAGACATCTCTGCTGGTACTGAGATGTCTGTGCTGCTGCTGAGACATCTCTGCTGGTACTGAGATGTCTGTGCTGGTACTGAGACATCTGTGCTGGTACTGAAATGTTTGTGCTGCTACTGAGATGTCTGTGCTGCTACTGAGATGCCTGTGCTTGTACTGAGACATCTGTGCTGCTACTGAGATGTCTGTGCTGCTACTGAGGCATCTGTGCTGGTGTTGAGATATCTGTGCTGCTACTGAGACATCTGTGCTGGTGCTGAGACATCTGTGCTTCTACTGAGATGTCTGTGCTGGTAATGACATTTTTGTGCTCCTACTGAGACATCTGTGCTGGTACTGAAATGTCTGTGCTGGTACTGAGAAGTCTGTGTTGGTACTGAAATGTCTGTGCTGGAACTGAAATGTCTGTGCTGGTACTGAGATGTCTGTGCTGCTTCTGAGACATCTGTGCTGGTACTGATATATTTGTGCTGGTTCTTAAACATCTGTGCTGCTATTGAGATGTCTGTGCTGCTACTGAGACGTCTGTGCTGGTACTGAAATATCTATGCTGGTACTGAGACATCTGTGCTGCTACTGAAACGTCAGTGCTGGTACTGAAATGCCTGTGTTGGTACTGAGATATCTGTGCTGCTACTGAGACATCTGTGCTGGTACTGAAATGTCTGTGCTGGTACTGTGATGTCTGTGCTGGTGCTGAGACATCTCTGCTACTAATAAGAAATCTGTGCTGCTACTGAGATGTCTGTACTGATACTGAAACATCTGCATTGCTACTGAGATGTCTGTGCTGATGCTGAGACTTCTGTGCTGGTACTGAGATGTCTGTCCTGGTACTGTAACATCTGTGCTGCTACTGAGATGTCTGTGCTGGTACTGAGACATCTGTGCTGGTACTGAAACATCTGTGCTGGTACTGAGATGTCTGTGCTGATACTGCAATGTCTTTGCTGCTACTGAGACATCTGTGCTAGTACTGAGATGTCTATGCTGGTTCTGAGATGTCTGTGCTGGTACTGAGACATCTGTGCTACATCTGTGCTAGTACTGAAATGTTTGTTCTGGTACTGAGATATATGTGCTGGTACTGAGATGTCTGTGCTGATACTGAGACATTTCTGCTGCTACTGAGATGTCTGTGCTGGTACTGAGACAACTGTTCTGGTACTGAGATGTAAGTGCGGGTACTGACATGTCTGTGCTGCTGCTGAGACATCTCTGCTGGAACTGAGATGTCTGTGCTGGTACTGAGACATCTGTGCTGGTACTGAGATGTCTGTGCTGGTACTGAGATGTCTGTGCTGGTACTGAGACATCTGTGCTGGTACTGAGATGTCTGTGCTGGTACTGAGACATTTTTGCTGGTATTGAGATGTTTGTGGTGGTACTGAGACATCTGTGCTGCTACTGAGATGTCTGTGCTGGTACTAAGTTATCTGTGCTGCTACTGAAACATCTGTGCCGGTACTGAAATGTCTGTGCTGGTACTGAGATATCTGTGCTGCTACTGAAACATCTGTGCCGGTACCGAAATGTCTGTGCTGCTACTGAGATGTCTGTGCTGCTACTGAGATGCCTGTGCTTGTACTGAGACATATGTGCTGCTACTGAGATGTCTGTGCTGCTACTGAGGCATCTGTGCTGGTGTTGAGATATCTGTGCTGCTACTGAGACATCTGTGCTGGTGCTGAGACATCTGTGCTTCTACTGAGATGTCTGTGCGGGTACTGAGACATTTTTGCTGGTATTGAGATGTTTGTGGTGGTACTGAGACATCTGTGCTGCTACTGAGATGTCTGTGCTGGTACTAAGACATCTTGTGCTGAGACTGAAACATCTGTGCCGGTACTGAAATGTCTGTGCTGGTACTGAGATATCTGTGCTGCTACTGAGACGTCTGTGCTGGTACTGAAATGTCTGTGCTGGTACTGATGTCTGTGCTGCTTCTGAGACATCTGTGCTGGCACTGAGATGGTTCTTAGACATCTGTGCTGCTATTGAGACATCTGTGCTGCTACTGTGATGTCTGTGCTCCTAGTGAGACACATGTGCTTGTACTGAGATGTCTGTGCTCCTACTGAAATGTCTGTGCTGATACTGTGATGTCTGTGCTGGTGCTGAGACATCTCTGCTACTAATAAGAAATCTGTGCTGCTACTGAGATGTCTGTGCTGATAATGAGCCTTCTGTGCTGGTACTGAGATGTCTGTCCTGGTACTGTAACATCTGTGCTGCTACTGAGATGTCTGTGCTGGTACTGCAATGTCTTTGCTGCTACTGAGACATATGTGCTAGTACTGAGATGTCTATGTTGGTACTGAGATGTCTGTGCTGGTACTGAGATATCTCTGCTGCTACTGCGATATCTGTGCTGGTACTGAAATGTCTGTGCTCGTACTGAGACGTGTGTGCTGATACTGAGACATCTCTGCTGGTACTGAAATGTCTGTGCTGATACTGAGACATCTGTGCTGGTACTGAGACATCTGTGCTGATACTGAGATGTCTGTGCTGCTGCTGAGACATCTGTGCTGGTACTGAGATGTATGTGCTGGTACTGAGACATCTGTGCCGCTACTGAGACATCTGTGCTGGTACTGAGACGTCTGTGCTGGTACTGAGACGTCTGTGCTGGTACTGAGACATCTGTGCTGGTACTGAGAATTCTGTGCTGCTGCTGAGACATCTCTGCTGGTACTGAGATGTCTGTGCTGCTGAGACATCTCTGCTGGTACTGAGATGTCTGTGCTGGTACTGAGACATCTGGGCTGGTACTGAGACGTCTGTGCTGGTACTGAGACATCTGTGCTGGTGCTGAGATATCTGTGCTGCTACTGAGACATCTGTGCTGGTACTGAAATGTTTGTGCTGCTACTGAGATGTCTGTGCTGCTACTGAGATGCCTGTGCTGGTACTGAGACATCTGTGCTGCTACTGAGATGTCTGTGCTGGTACTAAGACATCTGTGCTGCTACTGAAACATCTGTGCCGGTACTGAAATGTCTGTGCTGGTACTGAGATATCTGTGCTGCTACTGAGACGTCTGTGCTGGTACTGAAATGTCTGTGCTGATACTGTGATGTCTGTGCTGGTGCTGAGACATCTCTGCTACTAATAAGAAATCTGTGCTGCTACTGAGATGTCTGTGCTGATAATGAGCCTTCTGTGCTGGTACTGAGATGTCTGTCCTGGTACTGTAACATCTGTGCTGCTACTGAGATGTCTGTGCTGGTACTGCAATGTCTTTGCTGCTACTGAGACATATGTGCTAGTACTGAGATGTCTATGTTGGTACTGAGATGTCTGTGCTGGTACTGAGATATCTCTGCTGCTACTGCGATATCTGTGCTGGTAGTGAAATTTCTGTGCTCGTACTGAGACATGTGTGCTGGTGCTGATATATCTGTGCTGCTACTGAGACATCTGTGCTGGTACTGAAATCTTTGTGCTGCTACTGAGATGTCTGTGCTGCTACTGAGATGCCTGTGCTGGTACTGAGGCATCTGTGCTGGTGTTGAGATATCTGTGCTGCTACTGAGACATCTGTGCTGGTGCTGAGACATCTGTGCTTCTACTGAGATGTCTGTGCTGGTAATGAAATTTTTGTGCTCCTACTGAGACATCTGTGCTGGTACTGAAATGTCTGTGCTGGTACTGAGAAGTCTGTGTTGGTACTGAAATGTCTGTGCTGGAACTGAAATGTCTGTGCTGGTACTGAGATGTCTGTGCTGCTTCTGAGACATCTGTGCTGGTACTGAGATATTTGTGCTGGTTCTTAAACATCTGTGCTGCTATTGAGACATCTGTGCTGCTACTGAGACGTCTGTGCTGGTACTGAAATATCTATGCTGGTACTGAGACATCTGTGCTGCTACTGAAACGTCAGTGCTGGTACTCAAATGCCTGTGCTGGTACTGAGATATCTGTGCTGCTACTGAGACATCTGTGCTGGTACTGAAATGTCTGTGCTGGTACTGTGATGTCTGTGCTGGTGCTGAGACATCTCTGCTACTAATAAGAAATCTGTGCTGCTACTGAGATGTCTGTGCTGATACTGAAACATCTGCATTTCTACTGAGATGTCTGTGCTGATTCTGAGACTTCTGTGCTGGTACTGAGATGTCTGTCCTGGTACTGTAACATCTGTGCTGCTACTGAGATGTCTGTGCTGGTACTGAGACATCTGTGCTGGTACTGAAACATCTGTGCTGGTACTGAGATGTCTGTGCTGGTACTGCAATGTCTTTGCTGCTACTGAGACATCTGTGCTAGTACTGAGATGTCTATGCTGGTTCTGAGATGTCTGTGCTGGTACTGAGACATCTGTGCTACATCTGTGCTAGTACTGAAATGTTTGTTCTGGTACTGAGATATATGTGCTGGTACTGAGATGTCTGTGCTGATACTGAGACATTTCTGCTGCTACTGAGATGTCTGTGCTGGTACTGAGACATCTGTTCTGGTACTGAGATGTAAGTGCTGGTACTGACATGTCTGTGCTGCTGCTGAGACATCTCTGCTGGTACTGAGATGTCTGTGCTGGTACTGAGACATCTGTGCTGGTACTGAGATGTCTGTGCTGGTACTGAGATGTCTGTGCTGGTACTGAGATGTCTGTGCTGCTGCTGAGATGTCTGTGCTGGTACTGAGATTTCTGCGCTGTGACTGACATGTCTGTGCTGCTGCTGAGACATCTCTGCTGGTACTGAGATGTCTGTGCTGGTACTGAGACATCTGTGCTGGTACTGAGATGTCTGTGCTGGTACTGAGATGTCTGTGCTGCTGCTGAGATGTCTGTCTGTTGCTGATATAGCTGTGCTGCTACTTTGACATCTGTGCTGGTACTGAGACATCTACTCAGACTGATATGTCTGTGCTGGTGCTGAGACATCTATGCTGGTAATGAGACATCTGTGCTGCTGCTGAGATGTCTGTACTGATACTGAGACATCTGTGCTGGTATTGAGACATCTGTGCTGGTACTGCAATGTTTGTGCTGCTACTGAGATGTCTGTGCTGCTACTGAGATGCCTGTGCTGGTACTGAGACATCTGTGCTGCTACTGAGATGTCTGTGTTGCTACTGAGGCATCTGTGCTGGTGCTGAGATATCTGTGCTGCTACTGAGACATATGTGCAGGTACTGAGACATCTGTGCTGCTACTGAGATGTCTGTGCTCGTAATGAAATTTTTGTGCTCGTACTGAGACATCTGTTCTGCTGAGACATCTGTGCTGGTACTGAAATGTCTGTGCTGGTACAGAGAAGTCTGTGCTGGTACTGAAATGTCTGTGCTCGTACTGAGATGTCTGTGCTGCTTCTGAGACATCTGTGCTGGTACTGAGATATTTCTGCTGGTTCTTAAACATCTGTGCTGCTATTGAGACATATGTGCTGCTATTGAGATGTATGTGCTCCTACTGAGACACCTATGCTGGTACTGAGATGTGTGTTCTGGTGCTGAAATGTCTGCGCTGGTACAGAGACATCTGTGCTGCTACTGAGACGTCTGTGCTGGTATTGAAATGTCAGTGCAGGTACTGGGATGTCTGTGCTGGTGCTGAGACATCTCTGCTGGTATTGAGACATCTGTGCTGCTACTGAGATGTCTGTGCTGATACTGAGACATCTGTGTTGGTACTGAGATGTCTGTGCTGGTACTGAGATGTTTGTGCTGCTACTGAGATGTCTTTGCTGTTGCTGAGATGTCTGTGCTTCTACTGAGATTTCTGTACTTGTACCGATACATCTGGGCTGCTACTGAGACATCTGTGCTGGTACTGAAATCTCTGTGGTGCTTCTGAGATGTCTATGCTGCTTCTGAGACATCTGTGCTGCTGCTGAGATGTCTGTGCTGGTATTGAGAAATCTGTGCTGCTACTGAGATGTCTGTGCAGGTACTGAAATGTCTGTGCTGGGACTGAGACATCTGTGCTGCTACTGAAACGTCTGTGCTGGTACTGAAATGCCTGTGCTGGTACTGAGATATCTGTACTGCTACTGAGACGTCTGTGCTGGTACTTAAATGTCTGTGCTGGTACTGTGATGTCTGTGCTGGTACTGAGACATCTCTGCTACTAATAAGAAATCTGTGCTGCTACTGAGATGTCTGTACTGGTACTGAGATGTCTGTAACAAATACAAAAAGGAGATGTAGGCAAAATGATGAAAGCTAGTAACCACAATAAAATCTTGCCTAGGACACCACGATGGAAACCCGCAGTCCAAGTAACACAGTTTATTGGTAGAAATAACACAAAATAACGCTAACAATCCACAATACATTTTCGATCAACAATCTTCTTCAGCAAAAACTGCAATAGTCTTCTTCAGCAAAAACTGAAACACTGAATAATGCTTCACTCCTGATTAAATAGCCCTGCCCTGTTGTCTGTCCAATTACAGAAATTGCTAATTAGTTTGAAAACATCAACTAATTTAAAGTACCAGTATGTAAAAAAAATTGTTTTTAACTTAACACACTGTATTTTAGTCAAATAGTTTTAAAATAAATAAATAATTGTTTCCATAGTTAGAATATGAAATGACTAGAACATATTCTGTTTAAAAAACATGTATGGTGTTATAAAATTTCACATTAAAACCACTTTGTTATTTAAAAACCTTTTTAAAACTGATTTCTTCCAAGTTATATATATAGTGAATGTGATAAATGGTGACATCTGGTGACTTTGTGATGTAAGTACAAGAGCTTTATAATTTTGCAGATCTAAGTTTTAGTACTGGCTTTATAGACAAATAATCATTCCACCCTGGAAATTTATTGGAATCCAGTACTATCTGCCAGTATAACTCTTTATATTCAAGTTTATCTTCCCATAATCCACCCCTAATATCCCTAGGTAAAGAATCTAGCACAAAAAAAGAAAATTCTGCTTGTGGGCAAGAAACTTGATGTCTAAACAATGCATTTTTCACATTTTGTTTTTTAACTTCATATAAGTGTTCGTAAATGCGACATCTTAGTTTCCTTTCTGTTTTTCCCACATAAAACGAGGTACAGAAATTACAGGTTGCAAGATATGCAACACCATTGCTGTTGCAGTTAAATGTACCTCTGCTAGTGAGTGTTCTATTCCTAGCTTCCAAAAAAATCTCCTTTTTGTTGCTAATCCTGGGGCATTGGGAACAAAACCCACATTTGTATGTCCCCACACCCGGGTGCCAGTTTTCTTGTCTTTAGGGCCTCCAAATTCAAACATTTGTTTGAAATTGGTGTCCCTCCGGTAAATAAATTTTAGTGGTCTTTGATTTTTGAAAGGTAAATCTGAAATTTGAACAAATCTTGACCATTCCTTAGATATAACTTGCCTAATAGGCCCTGAATCCCCCGTATAATCAAGTATATACGCTGTATCTAAAGAAGTGGTTTCTTTGGAGCCCAAATCGTTGGTTGTACTAGAGATGTTCTGTCCTAGAATAGGGGCAAATCTTTTGTGCCTTTCTTGGACCACTTTGAGTAAGGCCTCATCAAGTAGTGGTCTTGGATAACCCCTATCCATTAACATGTTGCAAACATTGTTACTTTCACTTGAAAATTCTGAGTCATCTGAGGTCATTCGACTGACCCTAACAAGTTGTCCCTTCACTATGTTTTTCTTTTGAAAATAGGGGTGAGAACTTTGGTAGTGAAGGTATGAATTTGAAAAGGTTTTCTTGCGATGTATACCTGAGGAAAATCCTGTAGCCTGCTTTTTAAGTATAATGTCCAAGTACACACATTGTTCCACGTTTGCCTCAAATGTGAAATCCAAAAAGTTGGTGGTGTCTTTCAAATAATCCAAAAATTCATGGAATTTTTCCATTGTGTCTGTCCAAAATATACATATGTCGTCCAGGAATGTCTTGTACAAACACCAGCATTGGGTGTATGGACTGTTCAAAATGTATAGTTTTTCCCACCTTTTCAAAACTATGTTGGCATATGTAGGGGCACATTTGGCACCCATGGCAACACCTTTCTTTTGTTTAAAAAATTCCCCTTGGAAGTACATGTAGTTGTTTTTTTAAGATAGTTTCCATGAATAAAAGACAATTTGTAAAATCAAGGTGTGACAAAGTGCCTTGGTCCAAAATCTCTTCTTCCAACCATAAAAGGCCTGTCTTGTGTGGGATGGAACCAAATAAATCCACTATGTCTAGGGTAATAAAAATAAGGTCCGGTGAAAATAATTCTGTTTTAACACTCCTTAGAAAGTCCCAAGAATCCTTAAGGACCATGTCTCCAGTGTATGACAAGACCTTCAGTTTGTCATCTACAAATTTGGCTAGTGGTGTAGTGATAGACCCCTCAGCTGAAACTATTAACCTAAGTGGTGGATCTGTGGGATCCTTGTGAACCTTTGGTATTCCAAATACCGTGGGGATCCGAGGGTGTTGATTAAATAGAAAGTTGTGTTGGTCCTTACTGATGGAACCTTCCAACAGTAAGTCATCCAACATTATATGTATTTTGCTTTTAGCTATGTTCACCTCATTGATCGAGGCCTTAGAATATTTACTAGTGTCATGTAGGGATTCCCTCATCTTGGATTCATACAAAATGTGGTCCATTAGAACTGTCCCCCCTCCCTTGTCAGGATGCATCACCCTCAAATTCTCATTCTGTTTAATTTCATTTAATAGTTTTTCTGTTTGTGATAGGTTAGGAATAACAAAATGGTTTGTGATAGTATTCCTTAGCTCTCTTTCCATTAAGTTGCCAAAATTCCTAAGTTGTGGGTGAAGCGGTGGATTAAAAACACTCTTCCTTTGAGACCTGGGGTAGATGGTGTAGTTACTGGACCCATTGAATAATAAATATAAATGTAGTTTTCTCAAGAATAGTTACAAGTCTATGATGGACCAGGGAATACTGGCCTTCTTATTGGGAACAAATTTAAAACCTGTTGAAAATAATTCAAAGTGTTCGGGGTTTAACTCCAGGGTACTATAGTTGAAAATTTTGTAATTGTTGAGTTCCCAGGTCTTCCTTCCTGGAAGATGGCCATGATTGCCTATCTCCTGTTGTAACCCCTCTGGTTGTAGTAAACCCGATTCTGGTTGCGGATCCGATTGGATCGACGGAGGGGGGGCCCTGACCTAAAGGGTATTCTTCTTCCTGAGGTTGGTTGTCTCCAAAATTGTCCCTATGGTCATAATTGGGGTTTGGTGAGAGACACCTCTCTTCCCTAGTGGTCCTGTAATCTTGCATCCCTGAATAAAACTTAGGTTTAGGGTATGCTACATTGTTCCTATATTCCTTCAGGTCCCTAGCCAGCTTGCCACACTTCCTGTTCATGTTAGTAATGCAGTCTGAGTCTATTTGCCCAAAAATGTCGTAATACTGTTGTTTTTCCTTGTCTACTTTAAAAAGCAAATCATTAATTATCCTGTCATTAGTGGTTTCCATTTCTTTTATCAAACAAGCCATAACCCTCTCGTTCTCTGTTAAAATGGCTTTAACAACCTCAAACCTACACTGGTCAAAAATTTTTATTAAATTCAAGTGAAAAACAGACCCTTCCTCAACTTTGTTTGGGAACTTTGATAGTCTTAACCCTTTCGGTACTACCTCCTTTGCAAGGCACTCCTTTAAATAACTACAATCACATTCTAAATGTTTGTATTTGTCTAAAAGAAAGTATAATTCATCAAGACTTTGTTGGTATGTTTTGTAAGATTTAGCCCCTTTGTCACAAGTGTCACTTTGCATATTATAACATTTATGCAAAAAATACCTTGAAAATCAAGGTTACATTGTTTGTTAGTGTCACCTTTGTTAATGTGTCCAGAAAGTCCTTCTCCTGGAATAAATGGTGGCGTTCCACTGTTTCTATTGAGTGAACTGCCACTCCGAAGTAGTCTCGGGAAGTCAACAAAATTTTGGCTCCCATGTGAAGTGGAACCATTGGCTTGGTTAAGTGAGCCAATGTCAGGGCAGGGAATAGCTTGGTCCGCTCCTTGGTGCATTGTACCACTCGTTTGTGCATTGCTCTGCAAACCAGGACTGAAAGCCCGTTGAAATGCGCTAGTATTGGAACCGGAATCACTTTGGCCGGCCCCTCGAGGTGAGTGTACTGGTGGTATGGCGTTCCTATGTCCGGAAGCCCCGCCTACCAGGGAGTAGCAAACCGGAGTTAGTAGTTCCACTAGTTGGGTCAACTGACCTATAACCTTCCTGAGTTCACCTCTGCTTTCGTAGCAGAAGTCTGTGTTGGATGCTGCTTCCATGGTGTCAGCCATCTGAAAATTGTAGCAACAAATACAAAAAGGAGATGTAGGCAAAATGATGAAAGCTAGTAACCACAATAAAATCTTGCCTAGGACACCACGATGGAAACCCGCAGTCCAAGTAACACAGTTTATTGGTAGAAATAACACAAAATAACGCTAACAATCCACAATACATTTTCGATTTTAATCAGGAGTGAAGCATTATTCAGTGTTTAAGTTTTTGCTGAAGAAGACTGTTGCAGTTTTTGCTGAAGAAGATTGTTGATCGAAAACGTATTGTGGATTGTTAGCGTTATTTTGTGACATAGTGGATTTATTTGGTTCCATCCCACACGAGACAGGCCTTTTATGGTTGGAAGAAGAGATTTTGGACCAAGGCACTTTGTCACACCTTGATTTTACAAATTGTCTTTTATTCATGGAAACTATCTTAAAAAACAACTACATGTACTTCCAAGGGGAATTTTTTAAACAAAAGAAAGGTGTTGCCATGGGTGCCAAATGTGCCCCTACATATGCCAACATAGTTTTGAAAAGGTGGGAAAAATTATACATTTTGAACAGTCCATACACCCAATGCTGGTGTTTGTACAAGACATTCCTGGACGACATATGTATATTTTGGACAGACACAATGGAAAAATTCCATGAATTTTTGGATTATTTGAAAGACACCACCAACATTTTGGATTTCACATTTGAGGCAAATGTGGAACAATGTGTGTACTTGGACATTATACTTAAAAAGCAGGCTACAGGATTTTCCTCAGGTATACATCGCAAGAAAACCTTTTCAAATTCATACCTTCACTACCAAAGTTCTCACCCCTATTTTCAAAAGAAAAACATAGTGAAGGGACAACTTGAATGACCTCAGATGACTCAGAATTTTCAAGTGAAAGTAACAATGTTTGCAACATGTTAATGGATAGGGGTTATCCAAGACCACTACTTGATGAGGCCTTACTCGAAGTGGTCCAAGAAAGGCACAAAAGATTTGCCCCTATTCTAGGACAGAACATCTCTAGTACAACCAACGATTTGGGCTCCAAAGAAACCACTTCTTTAGATACAGCGTATATACTTGATTATACGGGGGATTCAGGGCCTATTAGGCAAGTTATATCTAAGGAATGGTCAAGATTTGTTCAAATTTCAGATTTACCTTTCAAAAATCAAAGACCACTAAAATGTATTTACCGGAGGGACACCAATTTCAAACAAATGTTTGAATTTGGAGGCCCTAAAGACAAGAAAACTGGCACCTGGGGTGTGGGGACATACAAATGTGGGTTTTGTTCCCAATGCCCCAGGATTAGCAACAAAAAGGAGATTTTTTTGGAAGCTAGGAATAGAACACTCACTAGCAGAGGTACATTTAACTGCAACAGCAATGGTGTTGTATATCTTGCAACCTCTAATTTCTGTACCTCGTTTTATGTGGGAAAAATAGAAAGGAAACTAAGATGTCGCATTTACGAACACTTATATGAAGTTAAAAAACAAAATGTGAAAAATGCATTGTTTAGACATCAAGTTTCTTGCCCACAAGCAGAATTTTCTTTTTTTGTGCTAGATTCTTTACCTAGGGATATTAGGGGTGGATTATGGGAAGATAAACTTGAATATAAAGAGTTATACTGGCAGATAATACTGGATTCCAATAAATTTCCAGGGTTGAATGATTATTTGTCTATAAAGCCAGTACTAAAACTTAGATCTGCAAAATTATAAAGCTATTGTACTTACATCACAAAGCCACCAGATGTCACCATTTATCACATTCACTATATATAACTTGGAAGAAATCAGTTTTAAAAAGGTTTTTAAATAACAAAGTGGTTTTAATGTGAAATTTTATAACACCATACATGTTTTTTAAACAGAATATGTTCTAGTCATTTCATATTCTAACTATGGAAACAATTATTTATTTATTTTAAAACTATTTGACTAAAATACAGTGTGTTAAGTTAAAAACAAATTTTTTTTTACATACTGGTACTTTAAATTAGTTGATGTTTTCAAACTAATTAGCAATTTCTGTAATTGGACAGACAACAGGGCAGGGCTATTTAATCAGGAGTGAAGCATTATTCAGTGATTCAGTTTTTGCTGAAGAAGACTATTGCAGTTTTTGCTGAAGAAGATTGTTGATTGAAGATGTATTGTGGATTGTTAGCGTTATTTTGTGTTATTTCTACCAATAAACTGTGTTACTTGGACTGCGGGTTTCCATCGTGGTGTCCTAGGCAAGATTTTATTGTGGTTACTGAGATGTCTGTGCTTTTGCTGATACATCTGTGCTGGTATCGAGACATCTGTGCTGCTACTTAAACGTCTGTGCTGCTACTGAGATGTCATTGCTGGTCCTGAGACATCTGTGCTGGTACTGAGATATCTGTGCTGCTACTGAGACATCTGTGCTGGTACTGAGATGTCTGTGCTTGTACTGAGGCATCTGTGCTGGTAATGAGATGTCTCTGCTGGTACTGAAATGTCTCTGCTGGTACTGAGACATCTGTGCTTGTACTGAGGCATCTGTACTGCTACTGAAATGTCTGCTGGTACTGAGACATATGTTCTGGTACAGAGGTGTCTGTGATGCTACTGAGATGTCTGTGCTGGTACTGAGACATATGTGCTGGTATTGAGATGTCTGTGCTGCTGCTGAGACATCTGTGCTGGTACTGAGAGGTCTTTGCTGGTACTGAGACAGATGTGCTGGTACTGAGATGTCTGTGCTGGTAGTGAGACATATATGTTGGTACTGAGATGTCTGTGCTGCTGAGACATCTGTGCTGGTACTGAGATGTCTGTGCTGCTGCTGAGACATCTGTGCTGGTACTGAGATGTATGTGCTGGTACTGAGACATCTGTGCTGGTACTGAGATATCTGTGCTGGTACTGAGATATCTGTGCTGGTACTGAGATGTCTGTGCTGGTACTGAGACATCTGTGCTGGTACTGAGATGTCTGTGCTGCTGCTGAGATGTCTGTGCTGGTACTGAGATTTCTGTGCTGCTACTGAGACATCTGTGCTGGTACTGAAATGTTTGTGCTGGTACTGAGATGTCTGTGCTGCTACTGAGACGTCTGTGCTGGTACTGAAATATCTGTGCTGGTACTGATGTCTGTGCTGCTTCTGAGACATCTGTGCTGGCACTGAGATGGTTCTTAGACATCTGTGCTGCTATTGAGACATCTGTGCTGCTACTGTGATGTCTGTGCTCCTAGTGAGACACATGTGCTGGTACTGAGATGTCTGTGCTCCTACTGAAATGTCTGTGCTGGTACGGAGACATGTGTGCTGCTACTGAGACGTCTGTGCTGATACTGAAATGTCAGTGCAGTTACTGATATGTCTGTGCTGGTGCTGAGACATCTATGCTGGTAATGAGACATCTGTGCTGCTACTGAGATGTCTGTACTGATACTGAGACATCTGTGCTGGTACTGAGACATCTGTGCTGCTACTGAGATGTCTGTGCTTGAACTGGGACATCTGTGCTGGTACTGAGACATCTGTGCTGCTACTGAGATGTCTGTGCTGGTACTGAGACATCTGTGCTGGTACTGAGATGTCTGTGCTGGTACTGAGACATCTGTGCTGGTACCGAGATGTCTGTGCTGGTATTGAGACATCTGAACTGGTACTGAGATATCTGTGCTGGTACTGAGATGTCTGTGCTGCTGCTGAGACATCTGTGCTGGTACTGAGATGTCTGTGCTGCTATTGAAATGTCTGTGCTGGTACTGAGACATCTGTGC
Source organism: Protopterus annectens (assembly GCF_019279795.1). Lineage (NCBI taxonomy): Eukaryota > Metazoa > Chordata > Ceratodontiformes > Protopteridae > Protopterus > Protopterus annectens. The sequence continues at coordinate 761,672,958 of NC_056751.1, forward strand.
TGGTACTGAGATGTCTGTGCTGCTGCTGAGACATCTGTGCTGGTACTGATACATCTGTGCTGGTACTGAGACATCTGATCTGCTACTGAGACATCTATGCTGGTACTGAGATGTCTGTGCTGGTACTGAGATGTCTGTGCTGGTACTGAGATGTCTGTGCTGGTACTGAGATATCTGTGCTGGTACTGAGATGTCTGTGCTGGTACTGAGATGTCTGTGCTTTTGCTGATACATCTGTGCTGGTATTGAGACATCTGTGCTGCTACTTAAACGTCTGTGCTGCTACTGAGATGTCTGTGCTGGTACTGAGACATCTGTGCTAGTACTGAGATATCTGTGCTGCTACTGAGACATCTGTGCTGGTACTGAGATGTCTGTGCTTGTACTGAGGCATCTGTGCTGGTAATGAGATGTCTCTGCTGGTACTGAAATGTCTCTGCTGGTACTGAGACATCTGTGCTTGTACTGAGGCATCTGTACTGCTACTGAAATGTCTGCTGGTACTGAGACATATGTTCTGGTACAGAGGTGTCTGTGATGCTACTGAGATGTCTGTGCTGGTACTGAGAGGTCTTTGCTGGTACTGAGACAGATGTGCTGGTACTGAGATGTCTGTGCTGGTACTGAGACATATATGTTGGTACTGAGATGTTTGTGCTGCTGAGACATCTGTGCTGGTACTGAGATGTCTGTGCTGCTGCTGAGACATCTGTGCTGGTACTGAGATGTATGTGCTGGTACTGAGACATCTGTGCTGGTACTGAGATATCTGTGCTGGTACTGAGATATCTGTGCTGGTACTGAGATGTCTGTGCTGGTACTGAGACATCTGTGCTGGTACTGAGATGTCTGCGCTGCTGCTGAGATGTCTGTGCTGGTACTGAGATTTCTGTGCTGCTACTGAGACATCTGTGCTGGCGCTGAGATATCTGTGCTGCTACTGAGACATCTGTGCTGGTACTGAAATGTTTGTGCTGGTACTGAGATGTCTGTGCTGCTACTGAGAAGCCTGTGCTGGTACTGAGACATCTGTGCTGCTATTGAGATGTCTGTGCTGCTGCTGAGACATCTCTGCTGGTACTGAGATGTCTGTGCTGGTACTGAGACATCTGTGCTGGTGCTGAGATGTCTGTGCTGGTACTGAGATGTCTGTGCTGGTACTGAGACATCTGTGCTGGTACTGAGATGTCTGTGCTGGTACTGAGATGTCTGTGCTGGTACTGAGACGTCTGTGCTGCTGCTGAGATGTCTGTGCTGGTGCTGATATATCTGTGCTGCTACTGAGACATCTGTGCTGGTACTGCAATGTTTGTGCTGCTACTGAGATGTCTGTGCTGCTACTGAGATGCCTGTGCTGGTACTGAGACATCTGTGCTGCTACCAAGATGTCTGGCTGCTACTGAGGCATCTGTGCTGGTGCTGAGATATCTGTGCTGCTACTGAGGCATCTGTGCTACATCTGTGCTAGTACTGAAATGTTTGTTCTGGTACTGAGACATCTGTGCTGGTACTGAGATGTCTGTGCTGGTACTGAGACATTTCTGCTGCTACTGAGATGTCTGTGCTTGTACTGAGACATCTGTGCTGGTACTGAGATGTAAGTGCTGGTACTGAGATGTCTGCGCTGGTATTGAGTCGTCTGTGCCACTACTGAAATATCTGTGCTGATACTGAGACATCTGTGCTGCTACTGAGATGTCTGTGCTGGTACTGAGACATATGTGCTGGTATTGAGATGTCTGTGCTAGCACAGAGACATCTGTGCAGCTATTGAGACATCTGCACTGCTACTGAGATAGCTGTGCTGGTACTGAGACATATGTGCTGGTACTGAAATGTCTGTGCTGGTACGGAGACATGTGTGCTGCTACTGAGACATCTGTGCTGCTACCATACCGTCTGTGCTGGTACTGAAATGCCTGTGCTGGTACTGAGATATCTGTGCTGCTACTGACACGTCTGTGTTGGTACTGAAATGTCTGTGCTGCTGCTGAGATGTCTGTTCTGGTACTGAGATTTCTGTGCTGCTACTGAGATGTCTGTGCTGCTACTGAGATATCTGTGCTGGTACTGAGATATCTGTTCTGCTACTGAGACATCTGTGCTGGTACTGAAATGTTTGTACTGCTACTGAGATGTCTGTGCTGCTACTGAGATACCTGTGCTGGTACTGGTATTTCTGTGCTACTTCTGAGATGTCTGTGCTGCTACTGAGATATCTGTGCTGGTGCTGAGATATCTGTGCTGCTACTGAGACATCTGTGCTGCTACTGAGATGTCTGTGCTGATACTGAGAAATTTGTGCTGCTACTGAGATGTCTGTGCTGATACTGAGACATCTGTGTTGGTACTGAGATGTCTGTGCTGGTACTGAGATGTTTGTGCTGCTACTGAGATTTCTGTACTTGTACTGAGACATCTGGGCTGCTACTGAGACATCTGTGCTGGTACTGAAATCTCTGTGGTGCTTCTGAGATGTCTATGCTGCTTCTGAGACATCTGTGCTGCTGCTGAGATGTCTGTGCTGGTATTGAGAAATCTGTGCTGCTACTGAGACGTCTGTGCTGGTACTGAAATGTCTGTGCTGGTACTGAGACATCTGTGCTGCTACTGAAATGTCTGTGCTGGTACTGAAATGCTTGTGCTGGTACTGAGATATCTGTACTGCTACTGAGACGTCTGTGCTGGTACTGAGACATCTCTGCTACTAATAAGAAATCTGTGCTGCTACTGAGATGTCTGTGCTGATACTGAAACATCTGTATTGCTACTGAAATGTCTGTGCTGATACTGAGATGTCTGTCCTGGTACTGTAACATCTGTGCTGCTACTGAGATGTCTGTGCTGGTACTGAGACATCTGTGCTGGTACTGAGATGTCTGTGCTGGTACTGCAATGTCTTTGCTGCTACTGAGACATCTGTGCTAGTACTGAGATGTCTATGCTGGTTCTGAGATGTCTGTGCTGGTACTGAGACTTTTGTGCTGCTACTGCAATATCTGTGCTGGTACTGAAATGTCTGTGCTGCTACTGAGACATCTGTGCTACATCTGTGCTAGAACTGAAATGTTTGTTCTGGTACTGAGACATCTGTGCTGGTACTGAGATGTCTGTGCTGGTACTGAGACATTTCTGCTGCTACTGAGATGTCTGTGCTTGTACTGAGACATCTGTGCTGGTACTGAGAAGTATTTGCTGGTACTGAGATGTCTGCACTGGTATTGAGTCGTCTGTGCTGCTACTGAAATTTCTGTGCTGATACTGAGACATCTGTGCTGCTACTGAGATGTTTGTGCTGGTACTGAGACATCTGTGGTGATACTGAGATGTCTGTGCTAGCACAGAGACATCTGTGCAGCTATTGAGACATCTGCACTGCTACTGAGATAGCTGTGCTGGTACTGAGACATATGTGCTGGTACTGAAATGTCTGTGCTGGTACGGAGACATGTGTGCTGCTACTGAGACATCTGTGCTGCTACCATACCGTCTGTGCTGGTACTGAAATGCCTGTGCTGGTACTGAGATATCTGTACTGCTACTGACACGTCTGTGTTGGTACTGAAATGTCTGTGCTGCTGCTGAGATGTCTGTTCTGGTACTGAGATTTCGGTGCTGCTACTGAGATGTCTGTGCTGCTACTGAGATATCTGTGCTGGTGCTGAGATATCTGTTCTGCTACTGAGACATCTGTGCTGGTACTGAAATGTTTGTACTGCTACTAAGATGTCTGTGCTGCTTCTGAGATGCCTGTGCTGGTACTGGGATTTCTGTGCTACTTCTGAGATGTCTGTGCTGCTACTGAGATATCTGTGCTGGTGCTGAGATATCTGTGCTGCTACTGAGACATCTGTGCTTGTACTGAAATGTTTGTACTGCTACTGAGACGTCTGTGCTACTACTGAGATGCCTGTGCTGGTACTGATACATATGTGCTGCTACCGAGATGTCTGTGCTGCTACTGAGATGTCTGTGCTGCTACTGAGACATCTGTGCTGGTGCTGAGATATCTGTGCTGCTACTGAGACATCTGTGCTGGTACTGAGACATCTGTGCTGCTACTGAGATGTCTGTGCTGTTAATGAAATTTTTGTGCTCATACTGAGACATCTGTGCTGCTACTAAGACATTTGTGCTGGCACTGAAATGTCTGTGCTGGTATTTAGAAGCCTGTGCTGGTATTGAAATGTCTGTGCTGGTACTGAGATGTCTGTGCTGCTTCTGAGACATCTGTGCTGGTACGGAAATATTTGTGCTGGTTCTTAAACATCTGTGCTGCTATTGAGACATCTGTGCTCCTACTGAGACACCTGTGCTGGTACTGAGATGTGTGTACTGTTGCTGAAATGTCTGTGCTGGTACAGAGACATCTGTGCTGCTACTGAGACGTCTGTGCTGGTATTGAAATGTCAGTGCAGGTACTGGGATGTCTGTGCTGGTGCTGAGATATCTCTGCTGGTAATGAGACATCTGTGCTGCTACTGAGATGTCTCTGCTGATACTGAGACATCTGTGTTGGTACTGAGATGTCTGTGCTGGTACTGAGATGTTTGTCCTGCTACTGAGACGTCTCTGCTGTTGCTGAGATGTCTGTACTTCTACTGAGATTTCTGTGCTTGTAATGAGACATCTGGGGTGCTACTGAGACGTCTGTGCTGGTATTGAAATGTTTGTGGTGCTTCTGAGATGTCTATGCTGCTTCTGAGACATCTGTGCTGCTACTGAGACGTCTGTGCTGGTACTGAAATGTCTGTGCTGGTACTGAGACATCTGTGCTGCTACTGAAACGTCTGTGCTGGTACTGAAATGCCTGTGCTGGTACTGAGATATCTGTACTGCTACTGAGACATCTGTGCTGGTACTGAGACATCTCTGCTACTAATAAGAAATCTGTGCTGCTACTGAGATGTCTGTGCTGATACTGAAACATCTGTATTGCTACTGAAATGTCTGTGCTGATACTGAGATGTCTGTCCTGGTACTGTAACATCTGTGCTGCTACTGAGATGTCTGTGCTGGTACTGAGACATCTGTGCTGCTACTGAGATGTCTGTGCTGGTACTGCAATGTCTTTGCTGCTACTGAGACATCTGTGCTAGTACTGAGATGTCTATGCTGGTTCTGAGATGTCTGTGCTGGTACTGAGACTTCTGTGCTGCTACTGCAATATCTGTGCTGGTACTGAAATGTCTGTGTTGCTACTGAGACATCTGTGCTACATCTGTGCTAGTACTGAAATGTTTGTTCTGGTACTGAGACATCTGTGCTGGTACTGAGATGTCTGTGCTGGTACTGAGACATTTCTGCTGCTACTGAGATGTCTGTGCTGGTACTGAGAAATCTGTGCTGGTACTGGGATGTAAGTGCTGGTACTGAGATGTTTGTGCTGGTATTGAGATGTCTGTGCCGCTACTGAAATTTTTGTGCTGATACTGAGACATCTGTGCTGCTACTGAGATGTCTGTGCTGGTACTGAGACTTATGTGCTGGTACTGAGATGTCTGTGCTAGTACAGAGACATCTGTGCTGCTACTGAGACATCTGCGCTGCTACTGAGATTTATGTGCTGGTACTGAGACATATGTGCTGGTACTGAAATGTCTGTGCTGGTACGGAGACATGTGTGCTGCTACTGAGACATCTGTGCTGCTACCATAACGTCTGTGCTGGTACTGAAATGCCTGTGCTGGTACTGAGATATCTGTGCTGCTACTGACATGTCTGTGTTGGTACTGAAATGTCTGTGCTGCTGCTGAGATGTCTGTTCTGGTACTGAGATTTCTGTGCTGCTACTGAGATGTCTGTGCTGCTACTGAGATATCTGTGCTGGTGCTGAGATATCTGTTCTGCTACTGAGACATCTGTGCTGGTACTGAAATGTTTGTACTGCTACTGAGATGTCTGTGCTGCTACTGAGATGCCTGTGCTGGTACTGGGATTTCTGTGCTACTTCTGAGATGTCTGTGCTGCTACTGAGATATCTGTGCTGGTGCTGAGATATCTGTGCTGCTACTGAGACATCTGTGCTGCTACTGAGATGTCTGTGCTGATACTGAGAAATGTGTGCTGCTACTGAGATGTCTGTGCTGATACTGAGACATCTGTGTTGGTACTGATATGTCTGTGCTGGTACTGAGATGTTTGTGCTGCTACTGAGATTTCTGTACTTGTACTGAGACATCTGGGCTGCTACTGAGACATCTGTGCTGGTACTGAAATCTCTGTGGTGCTTCTGAGATGTCTGTGCTGCTTCTGAGACATCTGTGCTGCTGCTGTGATGTCTGTGCTGGTATTGAGACATCTGTGCTGCTACTGAGACGTCTGTGCTGGTACTGAAATGTCTGTGCTGGTACTGAGACATCTGTGCTGCTACTGAAACGTCTGTGCTGGTACTGAAATGCCTGTGCTGGTACTGAGATATCTGTACTGCTACTGAGACGTCTGTGCTGGTACTGAGACATCTCTGCTACTAATAAGAAATCGGTGCTGCCACTGAGATGTCTGTGCTGATACTGAAACATCTGTATTGCTACTGAAATGTCTGTGCTGATACTGAGATGTCTGTCCTGGTACTGTAACATCTGTGCTGCTACTGAGATGTCTGTGCTGGTACTGAGACATCTGTGCTGGTACTGATATGTCTGTGCTGGTACTGCAATGTCTTTGCTGCTACTGAGACATCTGTGCTAGTACTGAGATGTCTATGCTGGTTCTGAGATGTCTGTGCTGGTACTGAGACTTCTGTGCTGCTACTGCAATATCTGTGCTGGTACTGAAATGTCTGTGCTGCTACTGAGACATCTGTGCTACATCTGTGCTAGTACTGAAATGTTTGTTCTGGTACTGAGACATCTGTGCTGGTACTGAGATGTCTGTGCTGGTACTGAGACATTTCTGCTGCTACTGAGATGTCTGTGCTGATACTGAGACATCTGTGCTGGTACTGAGATGTAAGTGCTGGTACTGAGATGTCTGTGCTGGTTTTGAGTCGTCTTTGCTGCTTCTGAAATTTCTGTGCTGATACTGAGACATCTGTGCTGCTACTGAGATTTCTGTGCTGGTACTGAGACATCTGTGCTGGTACTGAGATATCTGTGCTAGCACAGAGACATCTGTGCAGCTATTGAGACATCTGCACTGCTACTGAGATAGCTGTGCTGGTACTGAGACATATGTGCTGGTACTGAAATGTCTGTGCTGGTACGGAGACATGTGTGCTGCTACTGAGACATCTGTGCTGCTACCATACCGTCTGTGCTGGTACTGAAATGCCTGTGCTGGTACTGAGATATCTGTACTGCTACTGACACGTCTGTGTTGGTACTGAAATGTCTGTGCTGCTGCTGAGATGTCTGTTCTGGTACTGAGATTTCTGTGCTGCTACTGAGATGTCTGTGCTGCTACTGAGATATCTGTGCTGGTGCTGAGATATCTGTGCTGCTACTGAGACATCTGTGCTGGTACTGAAATGTTTGTATTGCTACTAAGATGTCTGTGCTGCTACTGAGATGCCTGTGCTGGTACTGGGATTTCTGTGCTACTTCTGAGATGTCTGTGCTGCTACTGAGATATCTGTGCTGGTGCTGAGATATCTGTGCTGCTACTGAGACATCTGTGCTGGTACTGAAATGTTTGTACTGCTACTGAGACGTCTGTGCTGCTACTGAGATGCCTGTGCTGGTACTGATACATCTGTGCTGCTACTGAGATGTCTGTGCTGCTACTGAGATGTCTGTGCTGCTACTGAGGCATCTGTGCTGGTGCTGAGATATCTGTGCTGCTACTGAGACATCTGTGCTGGTACTGAGACATCTGTGCTGCTACTGAGATGTCTGTGCTGGTAATGAAATTTTTGTGCTCGTACTGAGACATCTGTGCTGCTACTAAGACATCTGTGCTGGTACTGAAATGTCTGTGCTGGTATTTAGAAGCCTGTGCTGGTACTGAAATGTCTGTGCTGGTACTGAGATGTCTGTGCTGCTTCTGAGACATCTGTGCTGGTACGGAAATATTTGTGCTGGTTCTTAAACATCTGTGCTGCTATTGAGACATCTGTGCTCCTACTGAGACACCTGTGCTGGTACTGAGATGTGTGTACTGTTGCTGAAATGTCTGTGCTGGTACAGAGACATCTGTGCTGCTACTGAGACGTCTGTGCTGGTATTGAAATGTCAGTGCAGGTACTGGGATGTCTGTGCTGGTGCTGAGATATCTCTGCTGGTAATGAGACATCTGTGCTGCTACTGAGATGTCTCTGCTGATACTGAGACATCTGTGTTGGTACTGAGATGTCTGTGCTGGTACTGAGATGTTTGTCCTGCTACTGAGACGTCTCTGCTGCTGAGACATCTGGGGTGCTACTGAGACATCTGTGCTGGTATTGAAATGTTTGTGGTGCTTCTGAGATGTCTATGCTGCTTCTGAGACATCTGTGCTGCTGCTGAGATGTCTGTGCTGGTACTGAGACATCTGTGCTGCTACTGAAACGTCTGTGCTGGTACTGAAATGTCTGTGCTGGTACTGAGACATCTGTGCTGCTACTGAAACATCTGTGCTGGTACTGAAATGCCTGTGCTGGTACTGAAATGTGTGTGCTGGTACTGAGATATCTGTGCTGCTACTGAGACGTCTGTGCTGGTACTGAAATGTCTGTGCTGGTACTGTGATGTCTGTGCTGGTGCTGAGACATCTCTGCTACTGATAAGAAATCTGTGCTGCTACTGAGATGTCTGCTGATACTGAAACATCTGCATTGCTACTGAGATGTCTGTGCTGATACTGAGACTTCTGTGCTGGTACTGAGATGTCTGACCTGGTACTGTAACATATGTGCTGCTACTGAGATGTCTGTGCTGGTACTGAGACATCTGTGCTGCTACTGAGATGTCTGTGCTGGTACTGCAATGTCTTTGCTGCTACTGAGACATCTGTGCTAGTACTGAGATGTCTATGCTGGTTCTGAGATTTTCATGCTGGTACAGAGACTTCTGTGCTGCTACTGCGATATCTGTGCTGGTACTGAAATGTCTGTGCTGCTACTGAGACATCTGTGCTACATCTGTGCTAGTACTGAAATGTTTGTTCTGGTACTGAGACATCTGTGCTGGTACTGAGATGTCTGTGCTGGTACTGAGACATTTCTGCTGCTACTGAGATGTCTGTGCTTCTACTGAGACATCTGTGCTGGTACTGAGATGTAAGTGCTGGTACTGAGATGTCTGTGCTGGTACTGAGACGTCTGTGCTGGTACTGAAATGTCTGTGCTGGTACTGAGATGTCTGTGCTTGTACTGAGATGTCTGTGCTGGTACTGAGATGTATGTGGTGCTTCTGAGATGTCTATGCTGCTTCTGAGACATCCGTGCTGCTGCTGAGATGTCTGTGCTGGTACTGAGATGTCTGTGGTGGTATTGATATGTCTGTCCTGGTACTGAGACATTTGATTTGCTACTGAGATGTCTATGCTGCTTCTGAGACATCTGTGCTGCTGCTGAGATGTCTGTGCTGGTATTGAGATGTCTGTGGTGGTACTGAGACATCTGTGCTGCTACTGAGATGTCTGTGCTGGTACTAAGACATCTGTGCTGCTACTGAAACATCTGTGCTGGTACTGAAATGTCTGTGCTGGTACTGAGATATCTGTGCTGCTACTGAGACGTCTGTGCTGGTACTGAAATGTCTGTGCTGATACTGTGATGTCTGTGCTGGTGCTGAGACATCTCTGCTACTAATAAGAAATCTGTGCTGCTACTGAGATGTCTGTGCTGATAATGAGCCTTCTGTGCTGGTATTGTGATGTCTGTCCTGGTACTGTAACATCTGTGCTGCTACTGAGATGTCTGTGCTGGTACTGCAATGTCTTTGCTGCTACTGAGACATATGTGCTAGTACTGAGATGTCTATGTTGGTACTGAGATGTCTGGTCAGAGACTCTGTTGGGAGAAATTTGTCTAACGTATTTTTGGGCAGAACTTTTTAAAAACTGTGTGCTCTGAGATGTCGTGCGATAAACCTTCCTGGGTTTTTGGACTTTGTACTTAACATTGGGCACAATGTCTTCTTATGCAATTTTTGCTCTAAACATAGTCTAGTATAATTTAGTTGGTATAGTGCTTTCTGGGACTGGAATCTTGCTTATGGAATCTGTTTTCAAATGTTTCTTTTAGAGTGTTATACTAGACATCTTGCAGTACGAAATTCGTGCATAAGAATCTTCGGTACAACATTTCTGTACAATGTCTTTTGCTCTGCTTAAATTGTCTTATGAGTTTGTTTTGTGTGGATGAGGGCTTTTCTTGTTTATAAATTTTGTGCTTTAGAATTCTTGTGCGCTAAACACTCGTGGTAGAATGCGGGTGGCGGAATCTCTGCTTTAAATTCTTTTAAGAATTTGGGCTGGTCTTTGTCGGACTGGGCAGTTGGGGGGTAATACTTGCCTATAACATCTGTGCTTATGAAATTTTGTTGCTTAATGTCTTGCGCACTAGTGTTGTGCTCTACTGAGAGTGGCTTTATGGACATTTTTACTAATTCTTGGACTGGGCATTGTGCTGGTGTTAATACGTGTCACTGAGCATTTGCTTCGAGAACGTGTTTACTAGTGTTGTGCAAGAAATTTTTCTCCAGGTCTTTTGGTATAAAACTGTCTGGTATGAAATGTCTTTTACGAGAAGGGGGAGGGGGGGGGGGGGGGGGGGGGGGGGGGGGGGGGGGGGGGGGGGGGGGGGGGGGGGGGGGCGGGGGGGGGGGGGGGGGGGGGGGGGGGGGGGGGGGGGGGGGGGGGGGGGGGGGGGGGGGGGGGGGGGGGGGGGGGGGGGGGGGGGGGGGGGGGGGGGGGGGGGGGGGGGGGGGGGGGGGGGGGGGTTTTTTTTTCAATAAAGGGATGCAAAAAAAATTTTTTTTAAAAAACAAAGGTTTTAAAAAATTTTTTTTTTTGAAAACTTAAAACTAATTAAAAAACTTCAAAAAGGGAAAAAAAAAAAAAAAATAAACCCGGGGTTAAAAAAAAAAAGTTTTTTGGGGGGGTTAAAAAAATTTTTTAAAACAAAAAATTTTTTGGGGCTTTTTTTGTCTTAACGCAATATTTATTGAAGAAACAAAGAAGCGTTTTCGCTACCAACACTGTAGTAGCTTCCTCAGAGACAATGAAAAATAACAGTGCAGAGTACCAACATAAATACAAATGTTTGGCACCAAATTGCGTGATACAAATTAAGCTAGTTAGAAAGGCAAACCAAATGTCATTTCCTTCTTTTTAAAATTAGCAATAAAAATTAATAATGCCTTCCTAAAAAACAGTAGTAATCTTAGAATATAAAATATAAAGACATTGATCATCACGTACTGCAATTGTATCAATAGGAAATCAATATAGAAACTTAATGGAAAAGTACGATGTTTTTTATATCAAACACATTGTTTCTATTTAGAAGTGTTATACTAAGTAACAATTCCCATAGTAGATTGTGCAAGTACAAGAAATATCCGTGCACATAAAGAAATCCTCAGGTCAACAACAAACATTTAAAAAAAATCATGTACAAATGTCATTTTTAAAAAGCACATAAAAACAATACAGTCTTATAAAATTAAAGCCTCAACAATAATTAAATTGATAGTTGCACTTTTGTGTTCGGATGCAAGTGTTTGTCTTAGTTTAAAAACAAATTGTAATTTTAAATTATAATTTTATAGTTGTACCACTTGAAATGGAAACTTCAGTATAGAAGTGCGCTAAACTAACTACAGTAGGTAGAATGCGCTAGGACAAAGGGAATCTCCGAATCAAGAAAAAATCATTTAAACATATCATTTTAAAGAAAAATGAAGAAGCAATGCAGTCCTATTATGTCAAGGACTCGACAGTAGATGTAATACCAATTGCACTATTATATTCAAGTGCAAATGTTTGACTTAATTTGAAACCAATTTATGGTTTTAGATCGTTTTTAAAATGTAACACTTGCAACGGCAACTACAGTGTGAAAGTGCGCTAAACTAACTGCAGTAGGTAGAGTGCGCACAAAGGTGTGTACCTATTTAAAATAACTTAAAATAACTTAAAAGGGACTGGGCATAAAGTGTGGCTCAGGTGTAAATACCAGAAATGTACAAACAATGCAGTCTATATTAAAGCTCCACGAGAAAAAAGCAGTGGGTAAACATAATGTGTAAATGTGAACAGCAGCAAATGTTACTCCAGGTCTGAGTATAAAACTAGATCATAAAGATAATGAGAAATGTGACTTTTACAAGAGAAAAGGGGAGGTTCAATAAAGGGATGCACTGAGCAGTAAATATTTGACACTAAACTATTAAAACTTCGTAAACTACAGTTAGAAGTTTGCTACTTTAAACAGTGCTTGCAAGACAAAATTATCCCAAAGGGACTGCGGAGCACTTTTGCTCCTACAGGTTTACTAATTGATGCTGCTTTTCTATCTGATTTAAAAAGCTTATTTGACCAGCAAGGCTTTCAACTTTTAGAAGTAATGATTAAGCATTATTCAATACATATTTCTACCCTTACTTCTGAAATAAATTAGTTGGATAATCTGATCAAAGCAGACCTAGATTTTACAAGATATAAATATGACTACGCACGCATCTTTAATAGTATTGATGCATTATTGGGCAAGTTAAAAGGAAATAAAGCTAAAAAACTAAGTCGGGATAGATTAGCTTATCAGCAACATAAGGCTTATGTTAAACTGACTATCCCTTCTTCTACTTTGGAACCTCCTGGGGTTAACCATTCATCTCAAGATAGAGGTTCTGACCTTGTTCAGAATCAGAATCAACAAATGGATTCAACACAAGAGCTCCCAGACTCGGATGTAGGACCACGTCGTAGCAACAGAATCAGGGCTAACAGGAACAATTACAACCAGAACTTCAACAACGCTCCACAACAACAGGGGCCTGGTCAATACAACCAAGGTTACAATAATAACAACACAGGTTTTTTAGGTCAACGCAACAACAATCGCCAACAAGGCCAGAGAAATTCCCGTTGGAACAACCATTGACCTTAACTCCGGACAATGCTCCTTCTCTTGGTCCTAATGAGTCCCCCACTATTTTAGTTAACACTAGAGGTGACTTTCATGTTTACAATTTTTCTAGCTTTACTATTGAGCAAGAACTTATTGACTTGTTGGCACTGGGCAACACTTTTGTACCCAATTGCCATTTTAGCTTGTCTGATACTATTATTGATTTAAAATGTTTTACGCGTAAACTTAACCTAGGTCTACTATTTTCTGCTCCAATGCAACAAGAGTTACACAATCTTAAATTATTGAGCGTATACAACCCTCCATTACATCCTGAACTATCTCTCTTTGAAAGAGCTTGTGAATTTGATTTGAGATACCTGGATGCGCATTATAAATCTTTAGTTAGCTATCAGAAATTCAATATTTCTAAGGGGCAACAATTGCCCTTGAGAAAACTGTGTAACATTCCAGTAAGAGTTCTCAAACCGGATAAAGGGGGTGGGTTGGTCATTTTTGATAAAATAGACTATTCTGCAAGAATGGCACGTATCCTTGATAGTCCAGCTTATAAACCCTCCTCTCTCAATGAAATGAACATAGCTTTCTCGAGAAATAGGGGTTACTTCAGGGATCTTTTTCTTTCAGGTAATATCAACAATGACATCTACCACTTTATTGATATTATTACACCTAAAACCCCCATTATCTTTGGAATCCCAAAAATACATAAAGACCTACACAATCCACCAATGAGAGCTCTCATAGATGGTAGGTCTTCTATGACTCACCCTAGCACTCGTTTGGTGGATAGTATTTTGTCAAAGTATCTCAAATTAATCCCTGGTATCTGTAAGGACTCATGGTCCTTTCTCTCTGATATTAATCAGTTGAATCTAGACTCTGAATATAATTTTCTCACTATAGATGTGGTGGATCTTTACACTTCTATTCCACACTTAGAAGCCACAGAATGGATTGCCATCACACTTTCCAACTTAGGTGCATCTAAAACTGACATCGACACAGTAACTGAGCTGCTAGAGATTATTTTATCATCTAATTTTTTCATTTTTGAAAAACAATACTTTTTACAAACACAAGGTATTGCAATGGGCTCACCATGTGGCACCACTGTGGCTAACATGTTTGTTGCCTATTGGGAGCAAAAATTCATTCTCCAGAATCCTAACTTTTTACATCAGATAGCATATTACACCAGATACCTGGATGATATTTTCATCTTATTTAGGGGTTCTGAACAGGATGCATCCTTGCTCATTGAATACATGAACAGCACTACTTCTTTTTTCAAATTCACATACCATTTTTCAACAAATTCAATTGACTACTTGGATGTTAGACTCGAAAAAAACTTACTGACTGGACTATTATCTTCCACTATCCATAGAAAATCAACTTATTGCAACTCACTTCTTCATTTTTCGAGCCAGCATCCATTTAGGCAAAAAAGATCGATAGTTAAAGGCCAGCTCATCAGAGCAGCTAGAATGTGTAGCACTGAAGCTTACTTTGATAGTGAATGCCAACTACTTTTTGAAATGTTCAGTAGCCGTGATTACCCAGTGTCTTTAATTCATGAGTTAACATCAGAAGTAAGGAACAAGAGATTAGGAGGTTTTTATAAACCTCTTCTTGACAACATTAACATAGGACTTGTTGCTAATTCTCCTCTGGCTGAATTACCATTATCATCTAGTCCGACTACCTCCTCACAACAAGCAGTAAAAGAGGCACGTGGGTATTCTTCCAGCTTCATTACAACATTTAGTTTTTTTTCTCAAAAAACTTTTTATTAGGTATATAAAACAAGACATTAAGAGTTTTGTACATGATAAAAAATAGGTTTAAATAAGCATATTGCAACTCTAAAGAAAACAACTTTTTAGGAAAATTTAAATACAATAATGATAACACAAGCATTGCAAAAATATATACACTATGTACAAGTTAGGCAATCTGAAAAACAACGAAAAGAGAAAAACCTGACATGAGAAAAAGAATATTATGCAATTATCACAAAATAAATGAAGAATTTAAGGCACTAACTATTGATAACATTTAAAACTTTTTCTAACATTAACTTTTTAAAAGCCATTTTTTTTGGACTTCTGACTATGTTCTTCTGAGCATCAGTATATAAATAAGCCATTTTCTGAAAAGCAACCCAATTTAGTTTGGTACGATCAAGCCAATTTTGGGTTATGTACAGTTTTAATAGTGAGCAAATAAAAATAATCACATGAGTATCTAATTTTGAAAGATGAGTTAATGGAATATGAAGAATGGCAAATTCCCAGGATAATGTAGACTTATGGTACCCCATTCTCTGTAGTATGACTTTCAAAGACGTCCACAATCTATGAGAAAAACGACAATACCACAAAATATGGAGGAGATCTGCCTGGGGGTGATAGCAACATGGACATGATGAGGATTTGTTTGGGTTAAATTTATTTAATTTGTACGGAGTATAGTAGGCATCATTGTTAATCATTAATTGTGTGTATAATAGTTTTTTAAAAGGGGTACATTCCTTTGTATATCTGATAGCCAAGAGTTTCTGATACTCAGATAGTTGGGAATTATGATTTAACCAGACATTAGACAAAAGACAATTGTGATCCATCATTAAACTCTTTATCAACTTGTAGGAATTTGATAACATTTTATGTGATGAAGATAATGTTCTGATAATCGTGTTGAGATTATTCATTTGATATTCTATAGGATCTATAAATGGAAACCTATTTTTAATTGTTTCCCTTAGTTGACGAAGAATTGAAGAATAATTCCAATTAACTTTCAGAATCCTACGCCAATCAGTTAGGGATAAGTCGAAATGTTTCAAAATATCCCCAACTTTTAAATTCTTTATTAGGGGATAATTTGTTAAGTTAAAAGGAGTATTATCTATCATTATATTTGGGTTTAGATGAATTGGTTGAATAAAGTGAGATATCTTATCTAGATTACATAGTTTAAGTAAAGTTTGAAAAGCTTTAATCTTTTGTTTAATGAAGATAGAAAGATTTTTAGTAGATATGATGTCCAAGGAAATAAAAGGAATAGCTTCTGGGTTTATATTTTTAGATATGATGTAATTATACCATATTTTTATCCATAAAGAATGATTGATATGAGAATTATTCGTGAAATTAGATATAGTGAAAAGTTTATTAGATGAAACAATCAGATAATAAAGATATAAGTTAGGAAGACCCAAACCACCTTTATCCTTAGAAATTGATAATCTGGAATAGGAAATTCTAACCGATTTGGGGAACCATAAAAATTTAGCTAAAACTTTATTTACAGACTCAAAGAAAGATTTAGGAATTATCTGATCAGAAGAAAAGAAATTATAAAGGAATCTAGGTAAAATGTTAATTTTAATTATAGCAGCCTTTGATAAAAGTGTAAGATTTAGATGTTCCCATCTGTTTATATCAGATAATATTGAGTTCCAAACTTTATTTATATTATTTTGAAAAGAATATTTATTATTGTGTTCTAAGTTGATACCTAAGTACTTTATACTAAAAATAAACTGAATTTGATGATCTGAAAACAGGAATGGCTTATGGACTAAATGATTTAAAGGAAATATATAAGTTTTAGAGGAGTTTAAAAGATAGTTCGAAACAGAAGAGAAGTAATCAATAGAATTTGTTATTTTCCTAAAATCAGATAATGGAGTTTGAAAGTAAATTACTAGGTCATCCGCAAAGGCTGAGAAATAAATTTTTGTGTTAAGAATTCTAGGAACATTATGAAAAGTGTTCTGAATAATGTACAGCAAGAAATGTTCTAAATAAATGTTAAAAAGAAAGGGGGACAATGGACAACCTTGCCTCGTTCCTCTAGTGATCTTTATTGGAGAAGAAAAGTGACCATTGATGTAAAGTCTGGTAAACATATCTTTATACAATACTTTTATAAAGTTAATAAAGAATAAAGGAATATTAAAACAAAACATAGTTTGAAAGAGAAAATTCCAACAGACTCTGTCAAAAGCATTTGATGCATCAATAATCAGAGCATATAATGGGTTTGTATCTTTTTTAATAAGATGAATGATAGACTCTAAAGACAATGTATTATCCCAAGCATGTCTATGGGACATAAAACCAGATTGATCTTGAGAAATAATTGAGGGTAAAATCCGTTTCCATCTACTAGCCAGAATAGATGATAAAATTTTAATATCTAGGTTTATTAAAGATATGGGTCTATAATTAACTGGGTCTGATTTTTCTTTATTATTTTTCAGAATTAAGATAGTTTTAGATGTATTCCAATGAATGTCTGAAATATCATTAATTCTTATATAATTATATACTTTAAAAAGAAAAGGAAGAATTACCGATTTAAAAGTTTTGAAAAATTCCGGAGTGAAACCATCTGGACCAGGAGATTTACCAGATTTAAGATTATCAATTGAATCCGAAATCTCTTGTAAAGAAATAGGAGTAGAAAGCAATCTTTGTTGGTTATCATTTAATTTAGGGAAATGTGAAGAATTTAAAAAGGTTTTTATATAATTATCATTAACAGAATTAGAAGAATTTGAGTATAAATCAGTATAAAGTAAAGTAAAGAGCTGAATAATTTCTTCATCCGTGTTGTACAATTTATTGTTGTAAAACAAAGAAGAAATTTTTGGTCTGTCAAAATTATTTTTAATAATTCTAGCTAATAGCTTGGAAGGAACCTGGGCCCATTCTGAATATGAAGCTAGTAATTTTTGTTCAACTAAAGAAAGGCTATTTTGATGAAGCAAAATTAAATCTTTCTGGCAATCAAGAATTTGCTTTTCTATATTAGAATCATGGTTCAGTCTAAGCTGATTTTCCAAAGATAGAATTCTATATTTTAAGGACTTCTCTTTTTTAAAGTACTGTTTTTTGAGGTAGGCCGCTTTACTGATAAGCAATCCTCTTAATCTCGCTTTGCATGCAGCCCATTGTATGTCATAAGGGATATCCAATGACCCAAGATTACCTTCCATTTCCTGTCAAATTTCAGAACATTGTTTACAAATTTCTTCATTGAGTAGTAAATTATTATTTAAAGACCATTTATTTGAATTGATATTATTTTTAATGTTAGTACTTATGTTTAGTTTTAATAAGATTCTTGAATGGTCTGAAAAAAATCTAGGTTCAATAGTAAAATCCAAAATATATTTTGAGATAGAATCAGAGATTAGAAAAAAATCCAATCTGGACCATGAACGATAACACTTAGAGTAATAGGTATAAATATCATTCCTATTTGAGATTTTGACAGAATGTAATGGATCAATCAAACCATGCTCTATCATTAAATCATTAAGAGCCAGAGTAGATTGATAGTTATAAGAAGCAGTGGAACGAGAACGATCAATTTCTGGATTTATCACTGTGTTCCAATCTCCACCTACTATAATATAATGGTCTTTATATGATGTGAGAATATTATAAATTTTTAGAATGAACAAATGTTGTAGATTACATGGGCCATATATATTTAAAACTAAAAGAGGTTTATCAAGACTATGAATAGAGGCAGTAAACAAACACCATCTACCCTCATTATCAAATTTCTCATCAATTATGATCCCCATGAATTTTTGTTTAATGATTATGGCTACTCCTCTGGAATTAGATGAGTCCCCTGCAGCTACAATCCTCTTGATCCATTTTTTATTTTTCTCTTTATCCCAATCAAGTCGAGGGATATGGGACTCTTGAATAAAACAAATATTGGCCTGTGACTTGAAAATCAAATGAAACAATAATGACTTTTTTGCTTTATTTTGGACTCCTCTAACATTCCAGGAATCCACTAATATATCAACTGACATACTTAAGGCAAACAACCAGTATTGATGCTGTTAAAAAAAAACACAGAGTAAAGTCCCAACAATACATAAACCAGTGCCTGCAAGAGATGAAAAAGACCCGTTTGAACTGAACAGTGTTTGAATATACAATCAGATCAAAAAATATTCCTTGTAAAAGAAAAATAATATAAAGAATAATATAAAATGTATTTATTTCCTTCATCCTAACCCTAGTGCCTACCCACCAATCTCCTATTGATAAAGGAAAACCAGATATGAATAAAGTAGAAGTTGTAATTTTAAATAATAATAGCATCCGAGTAACAAAAAAAACACTAAATGTAAGCCTAACAAAAAATAAAACACATACTAAAATACCAAACCTATGTACAAGACTAACTAATTTCAAGATGTCCAACATACTCAATCCCCACTTAATATATTACACTACAAGCTCCTATTATTAAGTAAAAATATATAACAATAAACTGAATTTCCTCAAATATTCCAAAAAAAAAGAAAAATAATTTGTGATTAACAAAAATAACACTGCATAACAAATATTAAGCTGAGAACAAACAAATATGAAATAATGTATATGCATATTAAAGGACAAATATATTAACCTTACTATATATATAAATAAACCTATATGAGACTAATATATTTGAACCATGAATAAAATGATGTTTTTGTTATAAAAAGAAAATAGCTATAAATATTGCAAAACAAGATAAAATTATGTAATATCTAATAATCACACAGTAAGATATAACAAACTTCTCAATAATGAACTGGTGCCTAACTGTGACAATAATATCTAAAATTATGGTTAAACATTTAAACTTGGAGCAGATACAGTATAGTCTATCCCCCAGGAGACTTACACTCTATATTCAACCCCACATAAATGAATGTTACCTGCCAATGTAGTTGTTATACAGCAGCAGTTCTCAATAGATTACTATATATTTAATAGATTTTGGCGCCATCTAGTGAATAAAAAGGGGAAAAAAACAGCTGGGCAATACCCTAACCTTCAGTATAAACATAAATTCAAAGATAAATGACTAAAAGGACAAAAAAAGCGGATTATATGCTTCATAAAATAAAACATAAAATGCTTGTATCAAAAGCACCATTAGTTATAAGTTCATAATGCATATTTAGTATATACAGAAGCAGCCTAATACCAGGAAGTAAACCACACAGTTCTCGTACACTCGCTCTTTAGAATACCCAAAAAGAACAAACATAACTAAGTTAAAACTCCAAAAGAGTCAAACAGCATAAACATGAACATGAATACTATACCAATAGCTTTAAGAGATAACCCTATATACGATGTACAACAGTTTAACTATGTGTTAGATTGTCAAAAGTAACTAACATTCAAAAACCCCATACTGCTTGTAGTGAATTGCATGAACTTTCAAGACAAGAAAGCAGTGAAACTAAACAGATACAATGACAAGCATATCTTAAAAAAAAATGTATTTTCTTATTTGTCCCTTTTTATAATTTAAAAATGAAAGAGACTAACCTATTTTGTGGAAATAAAGACAAATTCCGCCTTAGAAGTCAATAGCAGAAGCTCGCATTAAAGCGAGAAAATCATAGTAAGATTTCCTGGTGGTACAGTGGAAATATGCCCTAATAAAACCTGAAGATGATCAACGCTTAGTCCCTGACACATTGTAGTTGTAAAAAAAAGTTATAAGTCCATTCCCGAACTCGAATAAGTGCTGAAGATAAGCGCTACTATAAATGCGAAGCCCACGGATATCCTCAGCGAGTGATGACATCACCAACAGTCTCCGAGAGTCCATATGAGGTGCGCGACCATGTAAAGATGCAGCTGGTGATACAAGGAGAAGATTTTTATCTTGGATAGTCTCGAGAAGTGAAAAATTCTCCCTCCAAAAGTAGACAACTGGCGCAGGACACTGAAAACTAGAAACTTGAAAGTAATAACACATTACATTCGCAGTACGAGAAAAAAAACTGCAAGGCTATTAGAATCAAAAAATAAAATATAACTCTAGAAACCTGAAAAGCAAACAATATCATAATTAAACATGAAATTTTGGCATAACAAAGGCTATTAGAATCAATCAAAAAAATAAAAAAATATATAACTCTAGAAACCTGAAAAGCAAACAATATCATAATTAACATAGCATTTTGTCATAACAAAGAAAAGATATATTGAACACAACTATTAATATGGAATGAAATTAGACAATAACAGACAAGTACATCCTAAAGTATGAAATATTAAAAAAAAAAAAAAAAAAATCACTTTTGAAACTCAATACAAAGGTAACATGTTAAGACACAGAATCAGGAAGCTTTTTAAAGGTTTTAAAAATATATCTTTAGCTTCCTTAGGATCAGAGCACATAAACCTTTTGTCATTGACTGTAAAAGATAAGGTATTTGGATAGGACATACGAAATCTTATCCCTCTTTTTATCAAGTCAGCACAATAGGAAGAAAGTTTTTGTCTATTTAGTTTTATTTGAGAAGGAAGATCTTGAGCAAATGACAGTTTATGAGACTTCCATATAAACTGCTTTTTACTTTTAGCTGCTTCCAGAATCTGGAAAGTGTCTTGAAAATTTAATAGTTTTGTGTAAATAATCCTTGGTAAAGAAAAATCCTGACTTGCACGTAATGCTCTATGTGCTCTTTCTACAATTATAGTTTTAGAGGATTATTCACAGTTTAACAAAGTTTCAAAGATGCTCCTAGTCACAGATAACAAATTTTTATTGTCATAAGATTCTGGCAAACCACGAAAAATTATGTTATTTCTACGACTTCTGGCTTCCAAATCCAACAGTTTGGCTTGTATATCAGAAATAATCTTATCTTTAGACTTAAGGTCACTTTCCAGTGAATCAGTTTTTATCTCTAAAGCTGAATTTCTATTTTCAATCATATCCATTCTGTCATTTATTTGCTTTAAAGTTTTACTAAAGTCATCAAATTGTTCTGAGAAATTTTGGATAGCACTTTGGATAGGCTTTAATGCTATTTTTAGTTCGTCTAAATGAAAATTTGAATCATTTAAGTTTTTATTACTTACTTTGGAAGTTTCTGTAGATTGTTTAGATGTTCTTAATCTTTTTGAACTGGAATCTTTTTCAGGAGAGAGCATTGAAGAAAATTTGGCCTTTGTAGGCTGAGTCTCCATGGAGTCAGATTTAGTAGCCATGCCCAGAGATGAAGTGCAACTGACAGGATTTCAGGATCCAGGAGTATTCTGAAGCAGCAGATAATCAAAGCAGCTGAGAGAACAAAATTGTTCTGAGGTAAAATAAATCCCAGGATAAGAGTTCCAAACAAAAAAATACTCCAAATGCGTAGAAAAAGATTTATAAAATCTTTTTGTAGAAAAAACTGAGGAAAAAGATTGCTACAAAGTTGTAAAAAAAACCCAAAAAGATAAATAGCTGTGAGGAGCTCAAAGAGTAGGGACTAGTCTAGTCGGCAGCCATCTTGGAATCCTCATTACAACATTTAGTATTGACTCTAAATACATTTGTTCCATCATTTTTAAAAACTGGCACTTTATTACGAGTAACAGTTTTTTACTTGAGAAATTGGGAGACAAGCCCCTTATTGTCTATAGGAGAGGTCAAAACTTGAAAGCTTTATTAGAGAGGAATAAGCACTTTGACATTTTTTTCAAAACAGAAAGGGACATACATGTGTGGACACTGTAACTGGTGCAGCTGCCTTAGAACTGGGAACTCCTTTCAATTGAATGGTAAAAAATTCAGCATTCACTACAAGGTTAATTGTGACATGAAGTCTATTGTTTACTTGGCCACCTGTGATAGTTGCCCTGCATACTATGTTGGTAAAACTGAGCGTAAATTCAAAGAAAGAATTTACCAACATATGTACGCAATTAAAAAAGGTAAGGAGGATAATGCATTGTCAAAACACATTATTTATAACACTGGACACAGGTTTTGTTTTACTGCCATTGACCACATTCCACATAATATAAGGGGCGGACCTGTATCGATCCTTTTGGAAACTAAAGAACTGGAATGGCAGATAAAACTTAATGCATTTCACCCGCCTGGATTGAATGAAAACTGTAATATATCATGTCTCCTCAAACTTAAAAGTTATTTAAGATAAACTTCCTTTGGGGCATTTTTCACTTCACTTCATTCATCCAGAGTATATTTGTTGGTCTATCAATACTGTATTCTCTAACAATTTATTAGTGGTTTTCTTATTAACACGTCCTATTTGTATATTCCAACTATATACATACTTTCATGCATTGTTTTCTTCCTAGTTACTTCACAAGGGAACAACCCCATGAAGTGTATTTCACACACCGTAACCTGCCCAGTGCATCCCTTTATTGAACCTCCCCTTTTCTCTTGTAAAAGTCACATTTCTCATTATCTTTATTATCTAGTTTTATACTCAGACCTGGGGTAACATTTGCTGCTGTTCACATTTACACATTATGTTTACCCACTGCTTTTTTCTCGTGGAGCTTTAATATAGACTGCATTGTTTGTACATTTCTGGTATTTACACCTGAGCCACACTTTATGCCCAGTCCCTTTTAAGTTATTTTAAGTTATTTTAAATAGGTACACACCTTTGTGCGCACTCTACCTACTGCAGTTAGTTTAGCACACTTTCACACTGTAGTTGCCGTTGCAAGTGTTAAATTTTAAAAACGATCTAAAACCATAAATTGGTTTCAAATTAAGTCAAACATTTGCACTTGAATATAATAGTGCAATTGGTATTACATCTACTGTCGAGTCCTTGACATAATAGGACTGCATTGCTTCTTCATTTTTCTTTAAAATGATATGTTTAAATGATTTTTTCTTGATTCGGAGATTCCCTTTGTCCTAGCGCATTCTACCTACTGTAGTTAGTTTAGCGCACTTCTATACTGAAGTTTCCGTTTCAAGTGGTACAACTATAAAATTATAATTTAAAATTACAATTTGTTTTTAAACTAAGACAAACACTTGCATCCGAACACAAAAGTGCAACTATCAATTTAATTATTGTTGAGGCTTTAATTTTATAAGACTGTATTGTTTTTATGTGCTTTTTAAAAATGACATTTGTACATGATTTTTTTAAAATGTTTGTTGTTGACCTGAGGATTTCTTTATGTGCACGGATATTTCTTGTACTTGCACAATCTACTATGGGAATTGTTACTTAGTATAACACTTCTAAATAGAAACAATGTGTTTGATATAAAAAACATCGTACTTTTCCAGTAAGTTTCTATATTGATTTCCTATTGGTACAATTGCAGTACGTGATGATCAATGTCTTTATATTTTATATTCTAAGATTACTACTGTTTTTAGGAAGGCATTATTAATTTTTATTGCTAATTTTAAAAAGAAGGAAATGACGTTTGGTTTGCCTTTCTAACTAGCTTAATTTGTATCACGCAATTTGGCGCCAAACATTTGTATTTATGTTGGTACTCTGCACTGTTATTTTTCATTGTCTCTGAGGAAGCTACTACAGTGTTGGTAGCGAAAACGCTTCTTTGTTTCTTCAATAAATATTGCGATAAGACAACACTTCTACAATTCGTGGATTTGTGCTATCCTTTGGATTCCCTGTACTGGGTTATTTCATTGTTTTTTCTGGCTTCTCTAGTTTGTGTACCGTTTTTGTTCTGGTACTGAGACATATGTGCTGGTACTGAGATGTCTGTGCTGGTACTGAGACATCTGCACTGCTACTGAGATTTCTTTGCTGGTACTGAGACATCTGTGCTGGTACTGAGATGTCTGTGCTGGTACTGAGATGTCTTTCCTGTTGCTCTGACATCTGTGCTGGTATGGAGACGTCTCTGCTGGTACTGAAATGTCTGTGCTGGTACTGAGACATTTCTGCTGCTACTGAGATGTCTGTGCTCATATTGAGATATCTGTGCTGGTACTGAGATGTCTGTGCTGCTACTGAGACATCTGTGCTGGTACTGAGATGTCTGTGCTGGTACTGAGACATCTGTGCTGGTACTGAGATGTCTGTGCTGGTACTGAGATGTCTGTGCTGGTACTGAGACATCTGTGCTGCTACTGAGATGTCTATGCTGGTACTGAGACATCTGTGCTGGTACTGAGACATCTGTGCTGGTACTGAGATGTCTGTGCTGCTACTGAGATGTCTGTGCTGCTACTGAGATGCCTGTGCTGGTACTGAGACATCTGTGCTGCTACTGAGATGTCTGTGCTGCTACTGAGACATCTGTGCTGGTGCTGAGATATCTGTGCTGCTACTGAGACATATGTGCAGGTACTGAGACATCTGTGCTGCTACTGAGATGTCTATGCTGGTTCTGAGATGTCTGTGCTGCTACTGAGACGTCTGTGCTGGTACTGAATATCTGTGCTGGTACTGAGATGTCTGTGCTGGTACTGAGATGTAAGTGCTGGTACTGAGATGTATGTACTGGTATTGAGTTGTCTGTGCTGCTACTGAGACATCTGTGCTGCTACTGAGATGTCTGTGCTGGTACTGAGACATCTGTGCTGGTACTGAGACATCTGTGCTGCTACTGAGATGTCTGTGCTGGTACTGAGACATCTGTGCTGGTACTGAGATGTCTGTGCTGGTACTGAGATGTCTGTGCTGGTACTGAGACATCTGTGCTGCTACTGAGATGTCTGTGCTTCTGCTGAGATGTCTGTGCTGGTACTGAGATGTCTGTGCTGATACTGAGACATCTGTGCTGGTACTGAGATGTCTGTGCCGCTATTGAAATGTCTGTGCTGGTACTGATACATCTGTGCTGGTACTGAGATGTCTGTGCTGCTGCTGAAACATCTGTGCTGGTACTGAGATGTCTGTGCTAGTACAGAGACATCTGCGCTGCTACTGAGATTTCTATGCTGGTACTGAGATGTCTGTGCTGCTGCTGAGACATCTGTGCTGGTACTGAGATGTCTGTGCTGTTTCTGAGATGTCTGTGCTGGTACTGAGACATATGTGCTGGTACTGAGATGTCTGTGCTAGTACAGAGACATCTGTGCTGCTACTGAGATTTCGTGCTGGTACTGAGACATCTGTGCTGGTACTGAGATGTCTGTGCTGGTATTGAGATGTCTGTGCTGGTACTGAAATGTCTGTGCTGGTACTGTGATGTCTTTGCTGGTGCTGAGATATCTGTGCTGGTACTGAGACATCTGTGCTGCTACTGAGACATCTGTGCTGGTACTGAGACATCTGTGCTGGTACTGAGATGTCTGTGCTGGTACTGAGACATCTGTGCTGGTACTGAGATGTCTGTGCTGCTACTGAGACATCTGTGCTCCTACTGAGATGTCTGTGCTGGTACTGAGATGTCTGTTCTAGTACTGAGACATCTGTGCTGCTACTGAGACATCTGTGCTGGTACTGAAATGTCTGTGCTGTTACTGAGACATCTGTGCTGCTACTGAGATGTCTGTGCTGGTACTGAAATGTCTGTGCAGGTACTGAGATGCCTGTGCTGGTGCTGAGACATCTCTGCTGCTGCTGAAACATCTGTGCTGATACTGAGATGTCTGTGCTCCTACTGAGACACCTGTGCTGGTACTGAGATGTCTGTGCTGGTACTGAGATGTCTGTGCTGGTACTGAGACATCTGTGCTGCTACTGAGATGTCTGTGCTGGTACTGAGATGTCTGTGCTGCTACTGAGACATCTGTGCTGGTACTGAGATGTCTGTGCTGGTACTGAGATGTCTGTGCTGGTACTGAGACATCTGTGCTGCTACTGAGACATCTGTGCTGGTACTGAAATGTCTGTGCTGGTACTGAGACATCTGTGCTGAGATATCTGTGCTGCTACTGAGATGTCTGTGCTGGTACTGAGACATCTGTGCTGGTACTGAGATGCCTTTGCTGGGACTGAGACATTTGTGCTGTTACTGAGATGTCTGTGCTGGTACTGAGACATTTTTCCTGGTACTGAGACATCTGTGCTGCTACTGAGACATCTGTGCTGGTACTGAAATGTCTGTGCTGGTACTGAGACATCTGTGCTGCTTCTGAGAAATCTGTGCTGGTACTGAAATGTCTGTGCTGGTACTGAGATGTCTGTGCTGCTTCTGAGACATCTGTGCTGGTACTGAGATATTTGTGCTGGTTCTTAGACATCTGTGCTGCTACTGAGACATCTGTGCTGCTACTGAGATGTCTGTGCTCCTACTGAGACACCTGTGCTGGTACTGAGATGTGTGTGCTGGTACGGAAATGTCTGTGCTAGTACAGAGACATCTGTGCTGCTACTGAGACATCTGTGCTGGTACTGAAATGTCAGTGCAGGTACTGAGATGTCTGTGCTGGTGCTGAGACATCTCTGCTGGTAATGAGACATCTGTGCTGCTACTGAGATGTCTGTGCTGATACTGAGAAATCTGTGCTGCTACTGAGATGTCTGTGCTGATACTGAGACATCTGTGCTGGTACTGAGATGTCTGTGGTACTGAGATGTTTGTGCTGCTACTGAGACATCTCTGCTGGTGCTGAGACATCTGTGCTGGTACTGAGACCTCTGTGCTGGTACTGAAATGTCTGTGCTGGTACTGAGATGTCTGTGCTTGTACTGAGATGTTTGTGCTGGTACTGAGATGTATGTGCTGCTACTGAGATGTCTGTGCTGGTACTGAGACATCTGTGCTGCTACTGAGATGTCTGTGCTGCTACTGAGATGTCTGTGCTGGTACTGAGATGTCTGTGGTGGTACTGAGATGTCTGTGCTGGTACTGAGACATCTGTGCTGCTACTGAGATGTCTGTGCTGGTACTGAGACATCTGTGCTGGTACTGAGATGTCTGTGCTGGTACTGAGACATCTGTGCTGCTACTGAGATGTCTGTGCTGATACTGAGACATCTGTGCTGCTACTGAGATGTCTGTGCTGGTACTGAAATGTCTGTGCTGGTACTGAGATGCCTGTGCTGGTACTGAGATGCCTGTGCTGGTACTGAGATGTCTGTTCTGGTAATGAAATGTCTGTGCTGTTACTGAGACATCTGTGCTGCTACTGAGATGTCTGTGCTGGTACTGAGATGTCTGTGCTGGTACTGAGACATCTGTGCTGGTACTGAGACATCTGTGCTGCTACTGAGATGTCTGTGCTGGTACTGAGACATCTGTGCTGGTACTGAGATGTCTGTGCTAGTACTGTGACATCTGTGCTGCTACTGCGATATCTGTGCTGGTACTGAGACATCTGTGCTGGTACTGAGACATCTGTGCTGGTACCGAGATGTCTCTGCTCGTATTGAGATGTCTGTGCTGGTACTGAAATGTCTGTGCTGGTACTGTGATGTCTGTGCTGGTACTGAGACATCTGTGCTGGTACTGAGACATCTGTGCTGCTACTGAGATGTCTGTGCTGGTACTGAGACATCTGTGCTGGTACTAAAATGTCTGTGCTAGTACTGAGACATATGTGCTGCTACTGAGATGTCTGTGCTGGTACTGAGACATCTGTGCTGCTACTGAGACATCTGTGCTAGTACTGAGATGTCTATGCTGGTACTGAGATGTCTGTGCTGGTACTGAGACATCTGTGAAGGTACTGAGATGTCTGTGCTGGTACTGAAAAATCTGTGCTGGTACTGAGATGTCTGTGCTAGTACTGAGACATCTGTGCTGCTACTGAGATGTCTATGCTGGTACTGAGACATCTGTGCTGGTACTGAGACATCTGTGCTGGTACTGAGATGTCTGTGCTGCTGCTGAGACATCTGTGCTGGTACTGAGATGTCTGTGCTAGTACAGAGACATCTGCGCTGCTACTGAGATTTCTGTGCTGGTACTGAGATGTCTGTGCTGCTGCTGAGACATCTGTGCTGATACTGAGATGTCTGTGCTAGTACAGAGACATCTGTGCTGCTACTGAGATTTCTGTGCTGGTACTGAGACATCTGTGCTGGTACTGAGATGTCTGTGCTGGTACTGAGACATCTGTGCTGCTACTGAGATGTCTGTGCTGGTACTGAGACATCTGTGCTGGTACTGAGATGTCTGTGCTGCTACTGAGATGTCTGTGCTGCTACTGACATGTCTGTGCTGGTACGGAGACATCTGTGCTGCTACTGAGATGTCTGTGCTGCTACTGAGACATCTGTGCTGGTACTGAGATGTCTGTGCTGGTACTGAGACATCTGTGCTGGTACTGATACATATGTGCTGCTACCGAGATGTCTGTGCTGCTACTGAGATGTCTGTGCTGCTACTGAGACATCTGTGCTGGTACTGAGATGTCTGTGCTGGTACTGAGATGTCTGTGCTGGTACTGAGATGTCTGTGCTGGTACTGAGATGTCTGTGCTGATACTGAGATATCTGTGCTGCTACTGTGACATCTGTGCTGGTACTGAGATGTCTGTGCTGGTACTGAGACATCTGTGCTGCTACTGAGACATCTGTGCTGGTACTGAAATGTCTGTGCTGGTACTGAGATGTCTGTGCTGGTACTGAGACATCTGTGCTGGTACTGAGACATCTGTGCTGGTACTGAGATGTCTGTGCTGGTACTGAGACATCTGTGCTGCTACTGAGACATCTGTGCTGCTACTGAGATGTCTGTGCTGGTACTGAGATATCTGTGCTAGTACTGATACATCTGTGCTGCTACTGAGACATCTGTGCTGCTACTGAGATGTCTGTGCTGGTACTGAGACATCTGTGCTGGTTCTGAGATGTATGTGCTGGTACTGAGACATCTGTGCTGGTACTGAGATGTCTGTGCTGGTACTGAGATGTCTGTGCTAGTACTGAGACATCTGTGCTGCTACTGAGATGTCTGTGCTGGTACTGAGACATCTGTGCTGGTACTGAGACATCTGTGCTGGTACTGAGATGTCTGTGCTGGTACTGAGATGTCTGTGCTGGTACTGAGACATCTGTGCTGGTACTGAGATGTCTGTGCTGGTACTGAGATGTCTGTGCTGTTACTGAGACTTCTGTGCTACATCTGTGCTAGTACTGAAATGTCTGTGCTGGTACTGAGACATCTGTGCTGGTACTGAGATGTCTGTGCTGGTACTGAGATATCTGTGCTACTACTGAGATGTCTGCTGGTACTGAGACATCTGTGCTGGTACTGAGATGTCTGTGCTGGCACTGAGATGTCTGTGCTGGTACTGAGACATCTGTGCTGGTACTGAGATGTCTGTGCTGGTACTGAGATGTCTGTGCTGGTACTAAGATGTCTGTGCTGCTATTGAAATGTCTGTGCTGGTACTGATACATCTGTGCTGGTACTGAAATGTCTGTGCTGCTGCTGAGACATATGTGCTGGTACTGAGATGTCTGTGCTGGTACTGAGACATCTGTGCTGGTACTGAGATGTCTGTGCTGGTATTGACATGTCTGTGCTGCTACTGAGATGTCTGTGCGTGTACTGAGACATCTGTGCTGGTACTGAGACATCTGTGCTGGTACTGAGATGTCTTTGCTGGTACTGAAATGTCTGTGCTGCTAATGAAATTTCTGTGCTGATACTGAGACATCTGTGTTGCTACTGAGATGTCTGTGCTGGTACTTAGACATCTGTGCTGGTACTGAGATGTCTGTGCTGGTACTGAGACATCTGTGCTGGTACTGAGACATCTGTGCTGGTACTGAGATGTATGTGCTGGTACTGAGACATCTGTGCTGGTACTGAGACATCTACTGAGACATCTGTGCTGGTACTGAGATATCTGTGCAGGTACTGAGACATCTGTGCTGGTACTGAGATGTCTGTGCTGGTAGTGAGACGTCTGTGCTGGTAGTGAGACATATGTGCTGGTACTGAGATGTCAGTTGCTAGCACTGAGACATCTGCACTGCTACTGAGATTTATGTGCTGGTACTGAGACATCTGTGCTGGTACTGAGATGTCTGTGCTGGTACTGAGATGTCTGTGCTGGTACTGAGACATCTGTGCTGGTACTGAGATGTCTGTGCTGGTATTGAGATGTCTGTGCTGGTACTGAAATGTCTGTGCTGGTACTGTGATGTCTGTGCTGGTACTGAGACATCTGTGCTGCTGCTGAGATGTCTGTGCTGCTACTGAGACATCTGTGCTGCTACTGAGATGTCTGTGCTGGTACTGAGACATCTGTGCTGGTTCTGAGATGTATGTGCTGGTATTGAGATGTCTGTGCTGCTACTGAAATGTCTGAGCTGGTACTTAGACAATTGTCCTTGTACTGAAATGTCTGCTGGTACTGAGACATCTGTGCTGCTACTGAGACTTCTGTGCTCGTACTGAAATGTCTTTGCTGGTACTGAGATGTCTGTGCTGGTACTGAGACATCTGTGCTGGTACTGAAATGTCTGTGCTGGTACTGAGACATCTGTGCTGCTACTGAGACTTCTGTGCTCGTACTGAAATGTCTTTGCTGGTACTGATACATCTGTGCTGCTACTGAGATGTCTGTGCTGGTACTGACATGTCTGTGCTGGTACTGAGACATCCGTGCTGCTACTGAGACGTCTGTGCTGGTACTGAAATGTCTTTGCTGGTTCTGAGATGTCTGTGCTGCTTCTGAGACATATGTGCTGGTACTGAGATGTCTGTGCTGCTACTGAGATGTCTGTGCTCCTACTGAGACACCTGTGCTTGTACTGAGATGTGTGTGCTGGTGCTTAGACATCTCTGCTGGTAATGAGACATCTGTGCTGCTACTGAGATGTCTGTGCTCCTACTGAGACACCTGTGCTTGTACTGAGATGTATGTGCTGGTACTGAAATGTCAGTGCAGGTACTGAGATGTCTGTGCTGGTGCTGAGATGTGTGTGCTGGTACTGAGATGTCTGTGCTGGTACTGAGACATCTGTGCTGCTACTGAGACATCTGTGCTGGTACTGAAATGTCTGTGCTCCTACTGAGACACATGTGCTGGTACTGGGATGTGTGTGCTGGTACTGAGATGTCTGTGCTGGTAGTGAGACATATGTGCTGGTACTGAGATGTCAGTTGCTAGCACTGAGACATCTGCGCTGCTACTGAGATTTATGTGCTGGTACTGAGACATCTGTGCTGGTACTGAGATGTAAGTGCTGGTACTGAGATGTCTGTGCTGGTACTGAGACATCTGTGCTGGTACTGAGATGTCTGTGCTGGTATTGAGTCATCTGTGCTGCTTCTGAAATTTCTGTGCTGATACTGAGACATCTGTGCTGCTACTGAGATGTCTGTGCTGGTACTGAGACATCTGTGCTGATACTGAGACATCTGTGCTGCTACTGAGATTTCTGTGCTGGTACTGAGACATCTGTGCTGGTACTGAGATATCTGTGCTAGTACTGATACATCTGTGCTGCTACTGAGACATCTGTGCTGCTACTGAGATGTCTGTGCTGGTACTGAGATGTCTGTGCTGGTACTGAGACATCTTTGCTGGTTCTGAGATGTATGTGCTGGTATTGAGATGTCTGTGCTGCTACTGAAATGTCTGTGCTGGTACTTAGACAATTGTCCTTGTACTGAAATGTCTGCTGGTACTGAGACATCTGTGCTGCTACTGAGACTTCTGTGCTGCTACTGAGACATCTGTGCTGGTACTGAGATGTCTGTGCTGGTACTGAGACATCTGTGCTGGTACTGAGATGTATGTGCTGGTACTGAGACATCTGTGCTGCTACTGAGACATCTGTGTTGGTACTGAGACATCTGTGCTGCTACTGAGACATCTGTGCTGGTACTGAGACATCTGTGCTGCTACTGAGATGTCTGTGCTGGTACTGAGACATCTGTGCTGGTACTGAGACATCTGTGCTGCTACTGAGATGTCTGTGCTGGTACTGAAATGTCTGTGCTGGTACTGAGACATCTGTGCTGCTACTGAGACATCTGTGCTGGTACTGAAATGTCTGTGCTGGTACTG
The DNA here is from genome assembly GCF_019279795.1 of Protopterus annectens. Lineage (NCBI taxonomy): Eukaryota > Metazoa > Chordata > Ceratodontiformes > Protopteridae > Protopterus > Protopterus annectens. The sequence continues at coordinate 761,705,692 of NC_056751.1, forward strand.
AGACATCTGTGCTGGTACTGAGATGTCTGTGCTGCTACTGAGATGTCTGTGCTGGTACTGAGACATCTGTGCTGGTACTGAGATGTCTGTGCTGGTACTGAGACATCTGTGCTGCTACTGAGATGTCTGTGCTGGTACTGAGACATCTGTGCTGGTACTGAGATGTCTGTGCTGGTAATGAAATGTCTGTGCTGTTACTGAGACATCTGTGCTGCTACTGAGACATCTGTGCTGGTACTGAAATGTCTGTGCTGGTACTGAGATGTCTGTGCTGGTACTGAGACATCTGTGCTGGTACTGAGACATCTGTGCTGCTACTGAGATGTCTGTGCTGGTACTGAGACATCTGTGCTGGTACTGAGATGTCTGTGCATGTACTGAGACATCTGTGCTGGTACTGAGACATCTGTGCTGGTACTGAGATGTCTTTCCTGCTGCTCTGACATCTGTGCTGGTATGGAGACGTCTCTGCTGGTACTGAAATGTCTGTGCTGGTACTGAGATGTCTGTGCTGGTACTGAGATGTCTGTGCTGGTAGTGAGACATCTGTGCTGGTACTCAGATGTCTGTGCTGCTGCTGAGACATCTGTGCTGGTACTGAGACATCTGTGCTGGTAGTGAGATGTCTGTGCTGGCACTGAGACATCTGTGCTGGTACTGAGATGTCTGTGCTGGTACTGAGATGTCTGTGCTAGTACAGAGACATCTGTGCTGCTACTGAGATTTCGTGCTGGTACTGAGACATCTGTGCTGGTACTGAGATGTCTGTGCTGGTACTGAGACATCTGTGCTGCTACTGAGATGTCTATGCTGGTAATGAAATCCTTGTGCTGGTACTGAGATTTCTGTGCTAGTACTGAGACATCTGTGCTGATACTGAGTTGTCTGTGCTGCTACTGTGATGTCTGTGCTGATACTGAAACAGCTGCACTGCTACTGAGATGTCTGTGCTGATACTGAGACATCTGTGCTGGTACTGAGATGTCTGTCCTGGTACTGTAACATCTGTGCTGCTACTGAGATGTCTGCGCTGGTACTGAGATATCTGTGCTGCTACTGAGATGTCTGTGCTGGTACTGCAATGTCTTTGCTGGTACTGAGACATCTGTGCTAGTACTGAGATGTCTATGCTGGTACTGAGATGTCTGTTCTGGTACTGAGACATCTGTGCTGCTACTGCGATATGTGTGCTGGTACTGAAATGTCTGTGCTGCTACTGAGACTTCTGTGCTACATCTGTGCTAGTACTGAAATGTCTGTGCTGGTACTGAGACATCTGTGCTGGTACTGAGATGTCTCTGCTGGTACTGAGACATTTCTGCTGCTACTGAGATGTCTTTGCTGGTACTGAGACATCTGTGCTGGTACTGAGATGTCTGTGCTGGCACTGAGATGTCTGTGCTGGTACTGAGACATCTGTGCTGGTACTGAGATGTCTGTGCTGGTACTGAAATGTCAGTGCAGGTACTGAGATACCTGTGCTGGTGCTGAGATGTCTGTGCTGGTACTGAGATGTTTGTGCTAGTACTGAGACATCTGTGTTGCTACTGAGATGTCTGTGCTGGTACTGAGACATCTGTGCTGGTACTGAGATGTCTGTGCTAGTACTGAGACATCTGTGCTGCTACTGAGATATCTGTGCTGCTACTGTGACATCTGTGCTGGTACTGAGATGTCTGTGCTGGTACTGAGACATCTGTGCTGCTACTGAGATGTCTGTGCTGGTACTGAGACATCTGTGCTGCTACTGAGACATCTGTGCTGGTACTGAAATGTCTGTGCTGGTACTGAGACATCTGTGCTGCTACTGAGATGTCTGTGCTGGTACTGAAATGTCTGTGCTGGTACTGAGATGTCTGTGCTGCTTCTGAGACATTTGTGCTGGTACTGAGATATTTGTGCTGCTACTGAGATGTCTGTGCTCCTACTGAGACATCTGTGCTGGTACTGAGATGTCTGTGCTAGTACTGAGACATCTGTGCTGCTACTGAGATGTAAGTGCTGGTACTGAGATGTCTGTGCTGGTACTGAGACATCTGTGCTGGTACTGAGATGTCTGTGCTGGTACTGAAATGTCTGTGCTGTTACTGAGACATCTGTGCTGGTACTGAGATGTATGTGCTGGTACTGAAATGTCAGTGCAGGTACTGAGATGTCTGTGCTGGTGCTGAGACATCTGTGCTGCTACTGAGATGTCTATGCTGGTACTGAGACATCTGTGCTGGTACTGAGACATCTGTGCTGGTACTGAGATGTCTGTGCTGCTGCTGAGACATCTGTGCTGGTACTGAGATGTCTGTGCTGTTTCTGAGATGTCTGTGCTGGTACTGAGACATATGTGCTGGTACTGAGATGTCTGTGCTGGTACTGAAATGTCAGTGCAGGTACTGAGACATCTGTGCTGGTACTGAGATGTCTGTGCTGGTACTGAGACATCTGTGCTGGTACTGAGATGTCTGTGCTGTTGCTGAGACATCTCTGTTGGTACTGAGATGTCTGTGCTGCTACTGAGACATCTGTGCTGGTGCTGAGACATCTGTCCTGGTACTGAGACATCTGTGCTGGTACTGAGATGTCTGTGCTGGTACTGAGACATCTGTGCTGGTACTGAGATGTCTGTGCTGGTATTGAGATGTCTGTGCTGGTACTGAGATGTTTGTGCTGGTACTGAGACATCTGTGCTGGTACTGAGAAGTCTGTGCTGCTGCTGAGACATCTGTACTGGTACTGAGACATCTGTGCTGCTACTGAGACATCTGTGCTTGTACTGAATATCTGTGCTGGTACTGAGATGTCTGTGCTGGTACTGAGATGTCTGTGCTGGTACTGAGACATCTGTGCTGCTACTGAGACATCTGTGCTGTTACTGAGATGGCTGTGCTGGTACTGAGACATCTGTGCTGGTACTGAGATGTCTGTGCTGGTACTGAGATGTCTGTGCTGGTACTGAGATGTCTGTGCTGCTACTGAGACATCTGTGCTGGTACTGAGATGTCTGTGCTGGTACTGAGACATCTGTGCTGCTACTGAGACATCTGTGCTGGTACTGAGATGTCTGTGCTGGTACTGAGATGTCTGTGCTGGTACTGAGACATCTGTGCTGCTACTGAGATGTCTGTGCTGGTACTGAGATGTCTGTGCTGGTACTGAGATGTCTGTGCTGCTACTGAGACATCTGTGCTGATACTGAGACATCTGTGCTGCTACTGAGATGTCTGTGCTTGTACTGAGACATCTGTGCTGGTACTGAGACATCTGTGCTGCTACTGAGATGTCTGTGCTGATACTGAGATATCTGTGCTACTACTGAGATGTCTGCTGGTACTGAGACATCTGTGCTGGTACTGAGATGTCTGTGCTGGCACTGAGATGTCTGTGCTGCTGCTCTGACATCTGTGCTGGTACTAAGATGTCTGTGCTGCTATTGAAATGTCTGTGCTGGTACTGAGACATCTCTGCTGCTGCTGAGACATCTGTGCTGCTACTGAGATGTCTGTGCTGGTACTGAAAAATCTGTGCTGGTACTGAGATGTCTGTGCTAGTACTGAGACATCTGTGCTGCTACTGAGATGTCTATGCTGGTACTGAGACATCTGTGCTGGTACTGAGACATCTGTGCTGGTACTGAGATGTCTATGCTGCTGCTCTGACATCTGTGCTGGTACTGAGATGTCTGTGCTGTTTCTGAGATGTCTGTGCTGGTACTGAGACATATGTGCTGGTACTGAGATGTCTGTGCTAGTACAGAGACATCTGTGCTGCTACTGAGATGTCTGTGCTGGTACTGAGATGTCTGTGCTGGTACTGAGACATCTGTGCTGGTACTGAGATGTCTGTGCTGCTACTGAGACATCTGTGCTGGTACTGAGATGTCTGTGCTGGTACTGAGACATCTGTGCTGGTACTGAGATGTCTGTGCTGGTACTGAGATGTCTGTGCTGCTACTGAGACATCTGTGCTGGTACTGAGATGTCTGTGCTGGTACTGAGATATCTGTGCTGCTTCTGAGACATCTGTGCTGGTACTGAGATGTCTGTGCTGGTACTGAGATGTCTGTGCTGGTACTGAGATGTCTGTGCTGGTACTGAGATGTCTGTGCTGCTACTGAGACATCTGTGCTGGTACTGAGACATCTGTGCTGGTACTGAGATGTCTGTGCTGGTACTGAGACATCTGTGCTGGTACTGAGACATCTGTGCTGGTACTGAGATGTCTGTGCTGGTACTGAAATGTCTGTGCTGGTACTGAGACATCTGTGCTGGTATTGAGATATCTGTGATGATACTGAGTTGTCTGTGCTGCTACTGAAATTTCTGTGCTGATACTGAGACATCTGTGTTGCTACTGAGATGTCTGTGCTGGTACTGAAAAATCTGTGCTGGTACTGAGATGTCTGTGCTAGTACTGAGACATCTGTGCTGCTACTGAGATGTCTATGCTGGTACTGAGACATCTGTGCTGGTACTGAGACATCTGTGCTGGTACTGAGATGTCTGTGCTGGTACTGAGACATATGTGCTGGTACTGAGATGTCTGTGCTGGTACTGAGATGTCTGTGCTAGTACAGAGACATCTGTGCTGCTACTGAGATTTCTATGCTGGTACTGAGATGTCTGTGCTGCTACTGAGATATCTGTGCTGGTACTGAGACATCTGTGCTGGTACTGAGATGTCTGTGCTGGTACTGAGACATCTGTGCTGGTACTGAGATGTCTGTGCTAGTACAGAGACATCTGTGCTGCTACTGAGATTTCGTGCTGGTACTGAGACATCTGTGCTGGTACTGAGATGTCTGTGCTGGTACTGAGATGTCTGTGCTGGTACTGAGACATCTGCACTGCTACTGAGATTTCTTTGCTGGTACTGAGACATCTGTGCTGGTACTGAGATGTCTGTGCTGGTATTGAAATGTCTGTGCTGGTACTGAGACATCTGTGCTGGTACTGAGATGTCTGTGCTGGTAGTGAGACATATGTGCTGGTACTGAGACATCTGTGCTGGTACTGAGATGTCTGTGCTGGTATTGAAATGTCTGTGCTGCTACTGAGATGTCTGTGCGTGTACTGAGACATCTGTGCTGGTACTGAGACATCTGTGCTGGTACTGAGATATCTGTGATGATACTGAGTTGTCTGTGCTGCTACTGAAATTTCTGTGCTGATACTGAGACATCTGTGTTGCTACTGAGATGTCTGTGCTGGTACTGAGACATCTGTGCTGGTACTGAGACATCTGTGCTGCTACTGAGATGTCTGTGCTGGTACTGAGACATCTGTGCTGGTACTGAGACATCTGTGCTGGTACTGAGACATCTGTGCTGGTACTGAGATGTCTGTGCTGGTATTGAGATGTCTGTGCTGGTACTGAGATGTTTGTGCTGGTATTGAGATATCTGTGCTGGTACTGAGACATCTGTGCTGGTACTGAGATGTCTGTGCTGGTACTGAGACATCTGTGCTGGTACTGAGACATCTGTGCTGGTACTGAGATGTCTGTGCTGGTACTGAGACATCTGTGCTGGTACTGAGATGTCTGTGCTGCTACTGAGATGTCTGTGCCGGTACTGAGACATCTGTGCTGGTACTGAGATGTAAGTGCTGGTACTGAGATGTCTGTGCTGGTACTGAGATGTCTGTGCTGGTACTGAGACTTATGTGCTGGTACTGAGATATCTGTGCTAGTACTGATACATCTGTGCTGCTACTGAGACATCTGTGCTGCTACTGAGATGTCTGTGCTGGTACTGAGACATCTGTGCTGGTACTGAGATGTCTGTGCTGGTATTGAGATGTCTGTTCTGCTACTGAAATGTCTGTGCTGATACTGAGACATCTGTGCTGGTACTGAGATGTCTGTGCTGGTTTTGAGACATCTGTGCTGATACTGAGACATCTGTGCTGCTACTGAGATGTCTGTGCTCGTACTGAAATGTCTTTGCTGGTACTGATACATCTGTGCTGCTACTGAGATGTCTGTGCTGGTACTGAAATGTCTGTGCTGGTACTGAGACATCTGTGCTGCTACTGAGATGTCTGTGCTGGTACTGACATGTCTGTGCTGGTACTGAGATGTCTGTGCTGGTACTGAGACATCTGTGCTGGTACTGAGATATCTCTGCTGCTACTGAGATGTCTGTGCTGGTACTGAGACATCTGTGCTGGTACTGAGACATCTGTGCTGCTACTGAGATGTCTGTGCTGGTACTGAGACATCTGTGCTGGTACTGAGATGTCTGTGCTGGTACTGAGATGTCTGTGCTGGTACTGAGACATCTGTGCTGCTACTGAGATGTCTGTGCTGGTACTGAGACATCTGTGCTGGTACTGAGATGTCTGTGCTGGTACTGAGATGTCTGTGCTGCTACTGAGACATCTGTGCTGGTACTGAGATGTCTGTGCTGGTACTGAGATGTCTGTGCTGGTACTGAGACATCTGTGCTGGTACTGAGACATCTGTGCTGGTACTGAGATGTCTGTGCTGGTACTGAGACATCTGTGCTGGTACTGAGATGTCTCTGCTGTTGCTGAGATGTCTGTGCTGGTACTGAGACATCTGTGCTGGTACTGAGATGTCTGTGCTGCTGCTGAGACATCTGTGCTGGTACTGAGATGTCTGTGCTGGTTCTGAGACATCTGTGCTGGTACTGAGACCTCTGTGCTGGTACTGAAATGTCTGTGCTGGTACTGAGATGTCTGTGCTTGTACTGAGACATCTGTGCTGCTACTGAGATGTCTGTGCTGGTACTGAAATGTCTGTGCTGGTACTGAAATGTCTGTGCTGGTACTGAGATGCCTGTGCTGGTACTGAGATGCCTGTGCTGGTACTGAGATGTCTGTTCTGGTATTGAGACATCTGTGCTGGTACTGAGACATCTGTGCTGGTACTGAGACATCTGTGCTGCTACTGAGACATCTGTGCTGGTACTGAGATGTCTGTGATGGTACTGAGACATCTGTGCTGGTACTGAGACATCTGTGCTGCTACTTAAACGTCTGTGCTGCTACTGAGATGTCTGTGCTGGTACTGAGATGTCTGTGCTGCTACTGAGACATCTGTGCTGGTACTGAGATGTCTGTGCTGGTACTGAGATGTCTGTGCTTGTACTGAGACATCTGTGCTGGTACTGAGACATCTGTGCTGCTACTGAGATGTCTGTGCTGATACTGAGACATCTGTGCTGCTACTGAGATGTCTGTGCTGGTACTGAGACATCTGTGCTGGTACTGAGATGTCTGTGCTGGTACTGAGACATCTGTGCTGGTACTGAGATATCTGTGCTACTACTGAGATGTCTGCTGGTACTGAGACATCTGTGCTGGTACTGAGATGTCTGTGCTGGCACTGAGATGTCTGTGCTGGTACTGAGATGTCTGTGCTGGTAGTGAGACATATGTGCTGGTACTGAGATGTCTGTGCTGGTAGTGAGACATATGTGCTGGTACTGAGACATGTCAGTGCTGCTACTGAGATGTCTATGCTGGTACTGAGACATCTGTGCTGGTACTGAGACATCTGTGCTGGTACTGAGATGTCTGTGCTAGTACAGAGACATCTGCGCTGCTACTGAGATTTCTGTGCTGGTACTGAGACATCTGTGCTGTTACTGAGATGTCTGTGCTGGTACTGAGACATCTGTGCTGGTACTGAGATGTTTGTGCTGCTACTGAGACGTCTCTGCTGTTGCTGAGATGTCTGTCCTGGTACTGCGATGCCTGTGCCGGTTCTGAGACATCTGTGCTGGTACTGAGACCTCTGTGCTGGTACTGAAATGTCTGTGCTCGTACTGAGATGTCTGTGCTTGTACTGAGATGTCTGTGGTGGTATTGATATGTCTGTTGTGGTACTGAGACATCTGTGCTGCTACTGAGATGTCTGTGGTGGTACTGAGACATCTGTGCTGCTACTGAGATGTCTGTGCTGGTACTGAGACATCTGTGCTGGTACTGAGATGTCTGTGCTGCTACTGAGATGTCTGTGCTGGTACTGAGACATCTGTGCTGGTACTGAGATGTCTGTGCTGGTGTCTGTGCTGGTACTGTGACATCTGTGCTGTTACTGAGATGTTTGTGCTGCTACTGAGATGTCTGTGCTGGTACTGAGACATCTGTGCTGGTACTGAGACATCTGTGCTGCTACTGAGACATCTGTGCTTGTACTGAATATCTGTGCTGGTACTGAGATGTCTGTGCTGGTACTGAGATGTAAGTGCTGGTACTGAGACATCTGTGCTGCTACTGAGACATCTGTGCTGCTACTGAGATGTCTGTGCTGGTACTGAGATGTCTGTACTGGTACTGAGACATCTGTGCTGGTATTGACATGTCTGTGCTGCTGCTGAGACATCTGTGCTGGTACTGAGAGGTCTGTGCTGGTACTGAGATGTCTGTGCTGGTACTGAGACATCTGTGCTGGTACTGAGATGTCTGTGCTGGTACTGAGACATCTGTGCTGCTACTGAGATGTCTGTGCTGGTACTGAGATGTCTGTGCTGGTACTGAGATGTCTGTGCTGCTACTGAGACATCTGTGCTGGTACTGAGATGTCTGTGCTGGTACTGAGACATCTGTGCTGGTACTGAGACATCTGTGCTGGTACTGAGAAGTCTGTGCTGCTACTGAGACATCTGTGCTGGTACTGAGACATCTGTGCTGGTACTGAGAAGTCTGTGCTGCTGCTGAGACATCTGTACTGGTACTGAGACATCTGTGCTGCTACTGAGACATCTGTAAGTGCTGGTACTGAGATGTATGTACTGGTATTGAGTTGTCTGTGCTGCTACTGAGACATCTGTGCTCCTACTGAGATGTCTGTGCTGGTACTGAGATGTCTGTTCTAGTACTGAGACATCTGTGCTGCTACTGAGATGTCTGTGCTCCTACTGAGACACCTGTGCTTGTACTGAGATGTGTGTGCTGGTGCTTAGACATCTCTGCTGGTAATGATTTTTTCCTGGGGTTTTCCTGTTTTTAAAAATTGGGGGGAAAGTTTTTGGGGTACTGAAAATCTGTGCGGGTTTGAGATGTCGGGGGGTTTTTTGGTACTGAAAATCTG
>NC_056751.1:761715242-761761636 GCF_019279795.1 Protopterus annectens
TTGCAACCCATCTTGTAATGTATGGGTTTGCATTTAAGTTGATGAGTTTTTCAATGATACCCGAGTGAGGTATTGTATCAAAAGCCTTCGCCAGGTCTAGGTAGGCTGTATGGACTGCCTTCCCTCGTCAATGGCCTTGGTGACTGTTTCGAAAAAGTCAACCAAGTTTAAAAGGCATGATCTGCCTTTGACAAAGCCAAACTGGGCTGGATCCAAAGTCTGCAAGTTCCCTATGTCTTTATTTATGAGATCCACTATGATCCTCTCCATGGCCTTGCAGATAAGGCTTGTCAAGCTAATGGGACGGTAATTTCCAGGGTCGGTGGAGGCACCGCCTTTGTGGAGTGGGACCACAGTCGCTGTGCGCCACTCCCTGGGTACGTATCCGGAGGTGAGACTAAGATTAAACAGCTGTCCTAACTGTGGGTTTAATTCCTCATTGAGTTCATGGAGTCCCATAATTTCATTTCCACTCCCTCTCCCTTTTTTCCTTTCTCAGAACTCACCCTAGTGACTTCCTTCATTTCATTCCCACTCCCGCTCCCTTTTTCCTTTCTCATAACTGACCCTAGTGACTCACTTAATTTCATTATCACTTCCTCTCCCTTTTCCTTTCTCATAACTCACCCTAGTGACTTCCTTCATTTCAATCCCACTCCTTCCCCTATTTTCCTTTCTTATACCCCACCCTAGTGACTCCCTTTATTTCATTCCCACTCCTTCCCCTTTTTCCTCTCTAATAACTCACCCTAGTGACTCCCTTCATTTCATGCCCACTCCCTCTACCTTTTGCCTTTCTCATAACTCATCCTAGTGACTCCTTTCATTTCATTTCAACTCCATCTCCCGTTTTCCTTTCTCATAACTCACCCTAGTGACTTCCTTCATTTCATTTCCTTTCCCTCTCCAGTTTTCCTTTCTCATAACTCACCCTAGTAACTCCCTTCATTTCAATTCCACTCTGTCTCCCGTTTTCCTTTCTCATAACTCACCCTAGTGACTCCATTCATTTCATTCCCACTCTCTCTCCCTTTTTCCCTTCTCATAATTCACCCTAGTGACTCCCTTCTTTTCATTTCCACTCCCTCTCCCTTTTTTCTTTCTCATTACTGACCCTAGTGACTCCCTTTATTTCATGTCCTCTCCCTCTCCTGTTTTCCTTTCTCATAACTCTCGTTAGTAACTCCCTTCAGTTCATGTCCACTCCCTCTCCCATTTTGCTTTCTCATAACTCACCCTAGTGACTCCCTTCATTTCATTTCCACTTCCTCTCCCATTTTCCTTTCTCATAACTCACCCTAGTAACTCCCTTCATTTCATTCCTGCTCCCTTTTTCCCTTCTCATAACTCATCCTAGTGACTCCCTTCATTTAATTTCCCCTCCTTCTCCGATTTTTCCTTTCTCATAACTCACCCTAGTAACTCCCTTCATTTCATTCCTGCTCCCTTTTTCCCTTCTCATAACTCATCCTAGTGACTCCCTTCATTTAATTTCCCCTCCTTCTCCGATTTTTACTTTCTCATAACTCACCCTAGTGACACCCTTCATTTCATTTTCACTTCCTCTCACTTTTTCCTTTCTCATAACTCACCCTTGTGACTCTCTTCATTTCATTCCCACTCCCTCTCCCTTTTTCTTTTCTCATAACTCATTCTAGTGGCTCCCTTCATTTAATTCCCACTCTGTCTTCCTTTTTCCTTTCTTATAACTCACCCTAGTGACACCCTTCATTTCATTTCCACTCCCTCTCCCATTTTCCTTTCTCGTAGCTCACCCTAGTGACTTCCTTCATTTCATTTCCTTTCCCTTTCCTGTTTTCCTTTCTCTTATCTCACCCTAGTCAGTTCATTTATTTCATTTCCACTCCCTCTCCCATTTTCCTTTCTCATAACTCACCCTAGTGACTCTGTTCATTTAATTTCCACTCCCTCTTCTGTTTTCCATTCTGATAACTCACCCTAGTGACTCCCTTAATTTCATTTCCACTCCCTCTCCCTTTTTCCTTTCTCATAACTCACCTTAGTGACTCCCTTCATTTCATTTCCACTCCCTCTCCCTTTTTCCTAACTCATAATTCAACCTATTCACCTCTCACCTCATGAATCTATGAGTGCATATATGCTTGCACTCCAAATTATACTTATGTACTCCAAAATACGTGTGTTTTAATTTCATTCAGTGCTTTGTTACAACTCCTTCCTCAAATGTTATTATTCTGTCTTACATGCTACTGTATTTTAATAGTTTTTGAAACTTATATTGTACTTGTTAACTTTGTTGATATTAGCTTTTTAATATTTGTATATGAAGCTTTTCTCCCTTGGCCTCCATTAAAAACAGGCTCATTTTCGTCTCAATGGACTTTCCCGGTTAACAATCTGCAAATAAATAAATTAATTATGTTGAGAGCCCTAAGTAAGTATTTAAGGTATTTGAATTTTCAGGGATATGTGAAAGGGATGGATGGAATGAACAAAAAAAAAATCAGATATCCTCCCAATTAATGTAAACCTCAGAAGTGTATTAAACTGAATACACAAATTGTATGCTACCCTATTCTATGAAACGTAGCTTAAACATTTATAAACAACAATGAGATCTTACCTCCTGGCTATAATATACTTAGACAAGACAGGACAGGAAAAAGAGGTGGAGGAGTAGCAATTGTTTACAAGGACTCTCTCAACTTTGAGAGACTACAAGTAGAAGTCCGAGATCTAGATAACACTGAGCTTCTAGTCTCTCACCTAAATATCAGTAACTACAAACCTATCATCCTAATAACAGTCTACATCCCACCAAAAAAACTACCCCTCCACTATAGAAAAACTACTCTCATGGGCCTTAGCTACATCCATTGAAGAAACAATCATATTTGGAGATTATAATGCTGATTGGCAAGCCTATTCATCTGAAAACCCATCCAATTACATAAAGTTACAAGGTTTCACCCAACTAATACATACACTCACTAGAATTAACAAAAAAAGCAACAGTCTTTTCTAGACTGGACCCTCACTAATAAACCCTCATTAATCCAACACTCAGGTTGCCTACTAGACAGTCTAAATGACCAGCTATCAACTTCCTTTTTAAGGCACTATTACTCAACCACAAAACCTACAACATGCAAACAAATATGTGATACAAAAAATTCTCCACAGACACCTTTAAACAATCACTCCATAACTGAAACTGGCCCCCATTAAAATACCTCCCTTTAGATGCAGCAGTCAAATACTTCAACAACAAATTTCTCGAAATACTAAACGCACTGGCCCCAATAAGACACATAAGAGCTACATCTAACTACTGCCCATGGCTTACTAAAGAAACTAAACACCTACTTAAACAAAGAGATAAACTCTGGTGCCGGTACCTAAACAACAAAACCAAAGCCTCCTTTGACAGCTATAGCCACTTAAGAAATGTTTGCAAAAACAAATCAAAGTAGACAAAAAAATGTACTACACATCCATGCAGCACAAGCATCAGCACAAACCACATAAGTTCTGGAGTGTTCTATCAAACACCTTATCCATCCAAGGCAACCCCCCCCCCATCTCCAAATTCCAGAAACCCAGATGAAAGTACAGCTTCCCAGTTTAACTCATGTTTCATAAACTCCATTCTCTCACTTATAAAAAATAAAAACAGCCCACATCAAATTATTCTTATTCTGTCCAATGACTCCCAAGTCCCATCCCTCACCCTCCCTTCAAATCATCCAAACAGGCAAAATGAAGAAATTACTGTCCAAACTAAAATCTACAACTTTGGCTGCCGGCAAACTTCCAAATGACTACCGTAAATTAGCAGCCAACATCATCTGCTTCCCAGTATCAATACTGATCAATAGATCTATCACTGAACAGTACGTACCTAAAATATGGAAAATCTCCTACATTATTACTCTCCATAATGGGGGCTCCTCCTTAGAACTCTCCAACTACAGACCTATATCCATACTATCTCCACTCTCTAAAATTTTAGAAGAATGCATCCGCTCACAAGTAATGCAGCACCTTCAAACCACTAAACTCCTTTCTAATGCACAGCATGGATTTTGACCAGGTCATAGTACCACCATTGCTCTTCTCAAATTCACCATCACTGTTAATCAACTAAAAAACAGCAACCAAATGGTTGCCTTGATATTTCTAGATATGTCAAAAGCATTTAGCACAATGTCCCATAAGCAGCTTATGTCTGAAGTGTTATCCCTTGACATATCTAAAAATATCCTCTCCTGGTTCCAAAATTACCTATCTGACCATCATCAAGCTGTCAAATGGCATGATGACCTCTCCTCTCTGCTTCCCATAACAGTAGGTGTGCCCCAAGGGTCAGTACTTGGACCTCTAATTTTCTCAATTTTCACCAAGAATCTGCACACAGCAAATAACCTCACTACCATTATATATTATGCAGATGACTCCACTGTCATCTGCACCATACCCACCTACCACAATTACAAGAAGTTACCCAAAAACCCTTTACAGCCATTGAATCCTTCTTAGACAAATACCAGCTCATCCTAAAACCCAACAAAAACAAACTAATTATATTTCATAACAACTACCACAAATCAAACTCCCTCAACCAAGACTTTAAAATCACCACATCCAATCACACCCTAATAGAACCCATCCCTGAAACTAAGCCACAAGGTGTCATCCTAGATGATAAGTTAAAATTCGACAAACACATATCACATACCATCAAAAAGATCCACGTCAAATTATGTTTTCTCTGTAGAATAGAGCCTTACTTAACCAACTCCTCCAGGGAAGCAATTGCTAAGACCTACCTTGTTCTATGCCTCTCCTATACTCACAAACATAAAGAAAAACAACTTAAATAAACTCAAATCATGCTACCACAAGATAGCAAGATTCTCCGCCTATCTGCCCTACAGAACCCATCATTGTCTTGCTCTGAAACAACTCAAATGGTTAGAACTTTCTAACCTCCTAACCTTAAAGCAACTTTCCCTAACCCACACCATACTTCACCTCCCTGACAAATGCCCAGATTTGTGAAACCCTGTTCAAATTCGTCAGAACAAAGGACCCTAAGATCATCTAAAAAACTACTGATAATCGTTATAATATCCAGCAACAGCTGTGGTGACTCTCTATATTCTGATAACATTGTCAAAATATGGAACTCTACCCCTCAGTACATACTAAACACATCCAGCCCACCCAGTTCAAAAACCTGCTAAAGAGTCACCTACACGACAACTGGACAAACTCCTGCTCTTCATCAGGCTGAAAGTACTTCCCCTCCTCATATTCCCACACTACTGCTCAGTCAACTCCATCTCTGTGGTAAACAGAACCTTTGAAAACTAATTGTAACTTGTCCTTTGGCAAAATAATTCTAGCTCTTCAAATGTTAGTCAACAGAAAATACTATGTGGCAGTTCCACTCAATACACTGCTAAATTCTATGATTTGTATAACTTTGGTGTCTCTGTTAACTTAATATTGTGCTACTATGTGTCCTTATAAGATTCTATGCGTAGCTTTTTCACTTTGTATTGTGCTACTATGTGTTCTTATAAGACTCTATGTGTAGCTTTTTCACTTTGCATTGTGCTACTATGTGTCCTTAGGAGAAGTAATGTGGATCTTTTCTTCCCAGGCCTCCATTGAAAATGAATAATATATCTGATGAATCCAGGATGTAGATGGGTTTACTAATTCATGGTAAATGTGATGCTTTATTTAGGCTCTGAAATGAATCAAACAAAGATAAGAGTGATAGCTTTAAACCTTAGTCCTCTGATTTTCAAAAAGTATGATTACTTGTGACAGATAACATATGTGAAATGGTATTTGGTAAGGGCATAATTTGAATTATTCAGTTAGAAAAACTTACAAAGAAATAAAAAAGTTTAAAGGGTGTTTTCCATATACAGAAAACTATTATGATAGAACTGGATTTGAAACGCCTATCCCTTCATTTTTTTCTTCCTCTGTTGGTATGTTTTTCAAGTATTGGCAGTGAATATTCCATTTTTTTAAGGGCATTTAAAGTGTAATGTGATATTATGTTTGGGATGGTGGAAAGTCTGACTGTCTTGGAATAAAGTAATATATTCAAAGGATAAAGGAGATCTACATGTTCCCAAACTATATATTAAGAGAGTGTGTAGTTAAAGCTGATGTGTCTGTTTATGTCTGAATATGAGGCCAACTGGAATAGGTTAAGAGGGCTAACTACGTAGATAGGTATGAAAGATTTTCTTTAGGGATGTATTGCACCAGGAAAATTGAACCTCTCTTGGGGTAAAGCAAAATGTAATGTAATACACTAGAAAATCAAGTACCTACTTCCTGGTTAACATGTTTGCTACCAAACAGAAGTAACAAATGAGTGTGGGGAGAGACATAAAACTTTAAAAATGTGGAAATATAGAAGAACAAAAACTGTTTCCTGGGAACAGCTAAGATTCAGCTCAGTCACCTGGCTACAGACACAACAGAGATATAAGTTTCCTGATTTTAATGATTCAGGTAAAAGGAGTTAATTGGAACATCCAGGATTTTACAATTGATTAAGCTATTAGGTGCTTTAACTCTACTAGTAGCTGCTTGTAAACTGGAGGTGAGGGGGGACCTCGGCATTAAATATTGCATATAATTAATTCAGTATATAAAACTTTGACTGCTCCAGATTCCAAGACTCTAAGTAAGACAGGACTGGAAGGCAGTACTTTATTACTTGAAGATGTAAATGGGGCAACTTGGAAGTAAATCTGCCAACTACTAGATATACCACCAGATTTAGTGGTTCTGAATTATGTGCAAATTTCAACATGAGTATTTTATACTCAGCAAAGGGTGAGAAAATTGTTTATAATAGCAGACTCTCAAATCCCCCACCTAAAAAGACACTGGCTCTGCCCTTGCTCCAACCCTGACTAACAAAACTCCCAGCCTCTTAGTACATACAGTGTTAGGTATCATCTTTTTATCAGCGCAGCTTAATATCAGTCTAATATTCATTACCCATTGTATGTTCTGTATGCATCTTGCTATTGTTTTTTGTACTCTGCATGCCAAGTTTTTTTACTGTAATTTAGCTACTATTGTAACATTCTCCATTATATGATTTTATTTACTTGTGGAGCTTTTCTCCCCGGGCCTCCACTGAAAAAGAATCCGTGTCCAGTTAGAATTTCCCGGTAAACAAATGTAATTAAATAAATAATAATAATAAATAAATTTATATGGGACGTCACACAATTCCTGCTTTCTTGTTACTTATGCTAATCTCTAACATTATACTATTTTAATACAAACATTACGTTATTCTAATACATGTTACATCAGTTATTCAGGGTCACAGTTTTTTTAAGATGAGTTACATGACCATGAGTGATACACAACTTCTGTCCATTTAGGGTGGGTCAACTACTATTAACATGCATGTTGTATTGAGTATCTGTATGCCAACATTTACTCAGGAAACACTCATAATCTTTCAAAATGCATAAAGCGTAGATAGTCATTTTCAAGAGCAGAACATAGTTGCCATATACGACACACTGCACATTGAGAAAGGATGATTCAATTCTGTTCCCATGACCAGTTCCTCTGTTGTTGAAAATCTACAGTGTATATACTCGGTATGAAACCATACAGAACAGCCTGCAAAATATACAAGAATACATTAATTCTATCTTTTGGCACACATTGTATCTGTCACAACTGACTGCCACAATGTATTATGCATTACGGTCCAAATGGGAAAGCTGCTACTATTTCACACTATCACAGAGAATAGAGTGTGAATGACACATGGAATTTAGACAAAAGGACAATGGAATGAAAAACTGAAAAGAAAACAGCATATCAGAGTAGACAGACATCAAGACACTTGAGAAATATGCAATAAGTAATACTAAACATACACACACACACACAAACACACACACACACACACACACACACACACACACATGTGTAACAGGCACATGCACACTTATACATACTGATATACATAAAGGGGTTTGACACTGACACCACACATGGTCAATGATCAGGAAATGTGCCATTACAATTAAAAAAACTCAAACTGGCAGTTAGTTACAGTACAACCCCAGTCAATGCAGGCAAGATCATCCTCAGAGATACTGCAGTCAACTATAACACAGAGATACAAGAAGACACAATATTTACTGCAAACACAGTGATCAGCAGTGACATAACAGACAAAGATCTGCTAAGACACATGTCAGAAAGATATTGCACATGTACAACCATTCTGTAGCAGGCTGCACATCGCACAGATATATAATCTGATGATGCTGCAAGACAGAACAGAGCTCATCACAAACACTGACAAACATCAGAGAATCACACAAAAGCTTCTACACACATTCCCATATTCATCATACGTATGAATGTCGCCTCATCCAACATTATCGTACAGCCAGTACAATTATGTCAGCAGATATGCATTTAGATCCAACAGCTGGCCAGTAATCAGCTTTATTTCTTGTTTATTGCAGCCAAAGCAACTGTCATTCTTACTGTATATTATTTACAGAGTAAATGGCAAAAGTAACTTCAGAATTTGCGTCCACGTTTTCACTAACAAATTCTATGTACATAGTCATGTGCTACCACATCATGATAGACAATGACTACAAGGTTCTAAGCCAGTTCTTTGCCTGCTAATCCACTGCAGGTGTTACAATAATCCTCAGAACTGATAAAGCGTGGGATACACATATTGTAAATCAAATGGGTTGCATATATTGTAACAGTCACACAGAGTGCACATATTGTAGCATTCACATCGGGTACACATATTGTAGCAGTCACATGGGGTGCAGGTATTGTAGCAGGAACATGGGGTACACATACTGTAGCAGTCACAGGGGATACATATAACAGTCACATGGGCTACACATATTGTAGCAGTCACATGGGGTACACATATTGTAGCAGTTACATGGGATGCACAAATTGCAGCAGTCACATGGGGTACATATATTGTAGCAGTCACATGGGATACACATATTGTGACATTCACATGGGGTGCACATATTTTAACAGTCACATGAGTGCACATACTGTAGCAGACATATGAGGTACACATATTGTAGCGGTCAAGTGGGGTACATATATTGTAACATTCACATGAGGTGCACATATTGTAACAGTCACATGAGGTGTACATATTGTAGCAGTCATATGGGGTACACATATCGTAGCAGTCATGTGGGGTGCACATATTGTAACAGTCACATGAGTGCACATACTGTAGCATTCACATGGGGTACACATATTGTAGCAGTCACATGGGGTGCACATATTGTAACAGACACATGGGGTACACATATTGTAACAGTTACATGGGGTAAACATATTGTAGCAGTCACATGGGGTGCACATATTGTAACAGTCACATGGGTGGACATATTGTAACAGTCACGTGGGGTACACATATTGTAGCAGTCACATCGGGTATACATATTATAGCAGTCCCATGGGGTACTCATATTGTAGCAGTCACATGGAATGCTCATATTGTAGCAGTCACATGGGGTACACATATTGTAGCATTGACATGGGGTACACATATTGTAGCAGTCACATGGGGTACACATATTGTGCAGTCACACAGGATACACATATTGTGACATGGGGTACTCATACTGCAGCATTCCCATGGTGTACTCATATTGCAACAGTCACATGGGGTACACATATTGTAGCAGTCACATGGGGTACTCATATTGCAGCAGTCATGTGGGATATTCATATTGTACCAGTCACACTAGGTGCACATACTGTAACAGAAACATGGAGTACACATATTGTAGCAGTCACATGGGGTACACATATTGTAGACGTCACATGGGGGTACACATATCGTAGTAATCACATGGGATGCACATCAAGACCTTGTAATAAAGGAACCTGTCAAGTTATCCACTTTATTACCTGCATCTGTCTGTACATCACTGTTACCACTACAGTCTCAAAACACACATTTGTCTGGCTCAGAACTGAAGCGTACTGAATATTTATCACCATCCCAAGCATTATGAGTAATGTACTGCAAAGTGCATGGACATATTGTCTCAAGACTTGTAAAGTAAAGCCTGGACTAAAAGAAGAGCACATGCATTAACCGGATGAAACATACTGCAATGCCTGCCTCTTTTCCATCATTTAGCATAGCTTTGAACAGACTGCCAGACCCAAATCACAGTCAAATGGGGTCCTAGGCAGGGTAATGGAATCCTTGCCATAGCCATACCAATATCCCATTACTTGACTGTCTCTACTATTTACCATAAAACACTGTTTACACCTTTCAGTGTGCATATCATTTTCTTTAGAATGATCAGGAATTTTGATTTAATTAATTCATTTATTTATTTATTTATTCCAGTTGTTGACCGGGGTGGTCCACTGGGCTTAAGAGCCCATTTTCAGTGGAGGCCCGGGGAGAAAAGCTCCACAGAACAATGTTACAATTCAAATAGTGACACTACAATAAAGTACAAGTAAAATAAAATAAAATACATAAACAAGATATAAGCAAAAAATTATTTGTTTTACAGACAAAAATTGGGTGGAAGTTCCACAGACAGCTGATAAAAGCTTTCAATATTTAAGTAGTTAATAATTAAGGAAATAGGATGGTTAAATGAGGATTGTCCTGGAGGAAGAGAGTCATATAGCAAAGGAGGATGCAAATAAGTTGGTTACATTAATGAAGAAGGATAGGGGAAAATTAGTAAGGTATGGAAGTTTAGCCAGGAGAGTCGGGGGATGAGAGCTTGGGTGGTGAAGAATAAAGAGAGCAGTTACATTTTCTTTGAGTTTGCAGGTAGTAATGGAGCTGTGTTTTGAAGGAGTGTAGGTTGTCACATGTCCTTAAAGTAGAGGGTAGGGCATTCCATTTTTTAGCTAGGGAATAGGAGAGTAGAAGTTGACCAGCAGGGCGCTTGGGTTTGTGGATGGAAATAAGGTTTTGGTGGGAAGATCTGAGGGGTCTGGGGGGTGTATAAGGTTGAAGAATATTGGATAGACCGGGGCAGCTGGTGGGTTGGAATATTAGTTTGTGGGCAGAGACTATTTGGAGGTAGAGTAGTTGATTAGGGAGTTCAAGCCAATTTAGAGTTTGTAAGGAGGAGCAGTGATGGGAGAGGGAGTTGGCTTTGGTGGCAAATTAGGAGATTTTATTGTAGCAAACTTCTAGTTTTGAGGTTAGGGTGGAAGATAGATTTGTAAGCAGAGGAGCACCATATAGAAGAGATGACAGGAGATAAGTAGTGGCCAAGGTGTGACGAGTAGAGGGTGAGAGGAATTGATTGTTTCAGTACAGTAGGCCAAGTTTTATGTGGGTTTTTTTGATGTTGAGTTGGATGTGGGTGTTGAATTTTAAGTGTTCGTCAATGGTGACACCTAGGAGTTTGGCAGATGGAACAATATCGATAGTGGAGTTGTTTAGGCTAGTAATAATAAAAGAGTTTTTTTCAGTGGGGGTGGATTTAGAGTGAGAGAATTGGAGAATCTTAGTGTTGGTAGCATTAAGTGCAAGGTGGTTTTGATGCATCCATTTTTCAGTGGTTGAGAAGGCGGTTTGGGTTAGAGACTTGAGATCTGTGACGTTAGAGGCATAGCAGATCAAAGTTGAGTTCTCTGCATATTGGACAATTTTGGTATTGGGGATGGCTTTGTGGAAATCATTAGTTAAATAGTAGGGGGCCAAGTATGGACACTTGGGGAACTCCTGTGGGGGTAGGGAGGAAGCTGGAGGAGGCTTGGCTCCATTTCACAGCTTGGGACCTGTCTGAAAGGTAGCTGGAAAACCAGGATAGAGTATTGGGGGAGATGTTGAGGTTTGATAGATGATTTAGAAGATGAGAGTGGGAGATAGTATCGAAAGCTTTAGATAAGTGTAATAGAATAGATGAAACAGTTACCAGAGTCACGAGCTGAATTAACAGAGTGTAAGAAGGAGAGGAGGGCTGTGTTAGTGTTATGTCCAGGGTGGAAGCCATGTTGGGTTGGAGAGAGCAGCTGGTGTTTAGTTAGAAATGGCATGAGCTGCAGGTGAATGCATTTTTCAAGAATTTTGGAGATTGGTGAGAGGAGAGCTATGGGGCGGAAGTTGGAGAAGTTACAGTTTTTGCCACCTTTATGGAGAGGGAGAATAAAAGCAGAGTGCCAAAGTTTGGGAACATAGGACTCAAGAAGAGATCTATTTATCAGGATGCTGATAGGGAGTGCAATACTGTCAGAGGCAGTTTTTAAGAAGGAGGAGTGGATGTTGTCAGGGGCGTTGGTGCAAGGTTTGAGTTTGGAGAGAAGTTTTTTTATAAGGAGGGTAGACACAGGTTTCAGTTCAAAGGTAGGGGTTGAAGGAGATGAGGCAAAGGAAGCATGGCCAGAGGGAGGTGGGGGGGGTTGTTGGGGAAGGTTTTGGTTAGCTCAGCAATGGAAGAGGTGAAGAAAGTATTAAATAGGTTGGCAATTTCTTGGTCAGATTTGCTAGTGTCAGGGCAGGGGTTGTTAGTGGTACCAGGCTTAAGGAGAGTGTTAATGGAATTCCAGAATTGTTTAGGATTTTTTGCATGAGTTGTTTGTAGGTGGTTGTAGTAGGACTTTTTATCCATTATGACTTGTTTTTTGGCTAGGTTTCATAGTTGTTTGTATTTAAGTAGGAGATCTGTTTTTTTATGATGTAGATAGCATTTCCAAGATTTATCTCTTTGTTGCATTACTTTTTTGGTTTATTTTGTTAGCCAAGGAGCAGTATTGGCTTTGACTCTTTTTGTTCATATTGGGGCTAGTGAGTTTAGGACAGAAAGGAATTTGGAGTTGAAGAAATTGACGGCTTTGTCTAGGAGTAAGGTTTTTAGTGGGTTCCAGTTGATATATTTAAGGGAGTCAGAGAAGGTGGAGAGGTTAAAGTTAGTTAAGTTTTGAGTATGTAAGAGTTTGTGTGAGAAAGAGGAAGAGGAAGTGGTTCTGTGGGTGAAGGCAGGTAGGTGGTCTCCTAGTGGGTTGGGAGAGACACCAGATGAAGTGGTTCTGTTAGGGTGGGACACCAGGATCCAGTCTAGGATGGAGCCTGTGAGGTTAGTTTTGTTAAGTCTGATTGTAGAGTTAATAAGTTGAGTAAAATTGAAGAGATTAATAGATAAGGTGGGATTATGGTTGCTGATTTTTTGCCAGTCTATATTGACGTTTCCCATTATAAAAGTTTCATATTTAATGTTTAAGGAGGTCCAAGCGAGGATGTCTTCTAGGGTTTTGGTGTTGTTTCCAGGAGGAATATAAAGGGAGATAATGCAGATGCTTTTATGGTCATTTAATTTTAAAATGCCTGATACTAGTTCTGCATTACTGAAGGTAGGGATGGGGATTGGGAAGGGAGTGATGGATAAGTGATTGGAGTAGATTAATGCTACACCACCACCTCTTTTATTTTGGTGGTCACATCGGAGAGAGTGGAAACCAGGGGGGAAGGAATTCAGTGTCTGTTATGTGAGGTTTTAACCATGTTTCTGAGATGGCTAGTATGTCAGGTGAGTTATGATTGAGCCAGGCATGGAAGAGAGTAATTTTATTGGCTAAGCTTTGGACATTGATGGTGAAGAATTTTAAGTATTTACAGTTAGGTTTTTTATTGGAGCTAAGATTACTTGTTTGGGAACTGGTTGGTCCAGGGTTGAGATGAATATCGCCTGCTAAGCTAAGGTAGGAGAGAAGGTGGATATGTTTCATAGGAGTGTGTTTGGTTAGGAATGGGTGTGAGGGGGAGGGTTTAAGTTTGTAGTATTTGGTTTGGATTTGGAAGAGTTTTAGTGTTGAGAGCAAGGTGGGGTGTAAGGGAATTAAAGAAGGGGAGATATTGTGGAAATGGTTTGTGTGGTAGGCAGGTGGAAGTTGATATTGAGAGTTTAGGTAGAGGTTGGTATAACAGGTAGTTTGGTAAAGAGGGATAAGAATGAGTAGTAGGAGAGTTGTAAGGACAGGGATAGTAGTGGGAGGAGAGAGCATTTTGGAAAGTCTTTTGATTAAAAGTAAACAATAAAATGCTTGTGTTTAGGATGATTTAGTTAAAGGATGTTGGGTGGGGAGGAGAATTGCTTGATGGGGTATGGTTGGTTTAGGGGTAGGTGTTTTGAGAGAAAGTGGGAGGAGTACTGTTGTGAGGGGATTGGTGATGTGGGAGGGAAGGAGTATGGGTTGGCAATAAATGTAGGACCAGTGGGGGCGGGTGGGAATTGGGGGCAGGGTATGGGGAGCAGAGTGAGCCCGCAGGGCCAACAAAGTGGGATGGAGCAACAGGGTAGAAGAGACCAGCTGAAAAAGTATCAGTCACTGCAGGTTTGAGCTGAGGTAAGTAGGTAGAAGTACAGTAGATTGGGTGGAAGATTAAGTAGAGTAAGAGCAGCTCTTGAAAAATATAAAGTAGGGAAGGTGGAGTTGAGTTAGGGGAAGTTTGGCTTTTGCAGTACTTAGAGGGAAAGTTGTAGATAAAATTTTATGGAGCAGGAGCAGGCAAAGGGCAAAGTGGTGCTGACACCTAGTGGAGAAAGGAGAAATGACAGGCAGAGAGGAATAGATGAAGAGAGAGCTGAAGGACAGGACTCTAAAGGGAAGGAAAAAAGACAGTAAAAGGAATTAAAGGGGGTATGGAAGGATAGGGGGTCACTAAGTACAAGTGAGAGGAGATTTGTTGTGGACTGCGGTAGGCTGCCGAGTCGCACTCATGTATTTAATTTTTTTTCAACAAAAACACTAACAGCCATTTGTTAAACAAAACAGAAAACTGTCCCACTGAAAACAGACTTAGCATGAGCAAAAGTAAACTTCCCCTCCCTTGAAATTCACATTTATTGAAAATTCATCTAACAACCCACTAAACTACAAGTGACATGCTAGGATTCATAGTCAAAAGAGCTTATAGTGAAGCACTAATTAGCAGATATGTAAATAATGAAGGAATTCAAAAGTCAGATGTGTAATGCATTTGCTGAAAGCCTAGAGCAACCCATTGGACAGGCTCGTCCCTTTTCATGGGCAGCCATGAGCACTGTTTGGTGATGTGACTTGGTCAGAGTCACACAGTAAACAAAAGCAGGCTGAGGGAATCAAAATTGTGGTACAGGAAGCAGCTCACTAACAAGTCATAACCTTTCTCATGAGCACAGAATACCACTGTTGTAGCCCCTCGCATGCTGCATTTCACAACCCATGTCTGAAAAAAACTAGCTAAATTAAAAGTATATTCCAAGTTAAATATTAGCATTTAACTCAAATACTTCACGCTGACCAGTATATTCACAGCCAAATTAATTAATTTTCAGCAGTTAACAAATCAAGGAAACCAAGGATTATATGCAAAGAGCAAAGCTCATATGATGATGTTTACTGCATTCAATTCCTTCCTTTACATAACAACTATACTATGACGCAGTAACCAAGTTTTTATCACACACATACTCGCATAAACACACATGCATACAAACACACACACATACACACACATGCACGCATGTGCACGCACACACATACACAGAGTCACACGCAGGCGCACACGCGTGTGCACACATACACACACATACACACACACACACACACACACACACACACACACACACACACAAACACACACACATGACTGCATACACCTCAGACAATTACTTTTGATCCAAATGAATGAACAAATACAAAAATAATGGCCTAGATATGCATTTCAGCTCATTGCTGTGATAACCTAACCATGCAATGAAACCCATCATTCCCTCCCAATCTATTTTCTCAAGAATCAGAGACAAAGACACAAAATCCTGACTGGATTTTAAATATTAGTCTTATAAACCTAGGGAGATGCTAGTATAACAAGTTTGTATTAGCAAATATTTCTGAAGGGTTTAAAGTCTGAAACTAGCATGTTTATTATCATTTAGTTACTTCAGTCCAGAACACTTTACCAGAAAGCCACAAAATCTATGAGGAACAGGCCAAAATTATGAGAAAAAAATCAATGACAGTTCAGAACTATGCCCTGCGCACACGCACACACACACAAACATGCACACACACGCACGCACGCACACAAACACACACACACACACACACACACACACACACACACACACACACACAGACACACACACGCATACACACACACACATACACACACACACATCATCTGTTAGAACCACTTCTATGATTGTACACCTCAGATATCTGATTTAGATCAAGTGAATGAATATATTCATAAATAATATCTCAGCTCACTGTAGTTAGAACTCTGCAATACAACCAGTTCAACTCCATTCTGCACTCTCAACTTCTTAGCTCAAAAATCAGAGACCAAGATCTTAAATGAGGATCAGATTTCTCATATGCATAGAAAGTTGTATATTTCAAGGCAGCTACAGGCCAGTGTTGCATGAGATCATTATGGAGCACAGTCCAAATTCCCAACAGTGTCAAAGGACTGCCTAGTTAAGTGAATTGCTCAAGGTCACACAGTAGACAAATGAAGGTAGAAGGATTCAAACCCTGTACCAGTGACACAAGAAGCAGGTTATTAGCAAATCAGAGCATTGGTCTTCTGGGTTAACTGCCAGACATCTAATTTGTTGCTAGCTAACAAGCTTTGCATCAGCAAGTATTTTTCTTAAGTACACAAAGTCAGAAATTCACATGCCTGTCATTGTTTGATGACTGCAGTCCACAACAATTTACCAAAAAGCCAGGAATTTTAGAAGGAAAAGACAAAAATACCTTTCAGCTTCACTGCACAAGAATTCTGGATAAAGCCAAAAACAATGGGAGACAAAGCCCCATAAAGGGACAAACATTAATGATGATTATATTTTATCTATTTGTTAATCAGATAAACTCACTGGACATGATGTCCATTTTCAGGAGCAACTGAAGAACACTGTCTGGTTAAGTAATTGCACAAACTCACACAGTAGGCAAATGGAGATGGAAGGATTCAAACTATGTACTTTTGAATATTTTATTTATTTATTTATTTATCTGACATTTGTTAACCAGGTTGGCTTAACAGAGCCAAAGGCCCATTTTCAGTGGAGACCTGAGGAAAAAAGCTCCTGTCTATATACATCCAATAAAAATACAATATGAATACAACAAACATAATGATACAGAGTACAATGCCCAAACCCAAGGGAAGAAGTTCCAGTCTACATACAAAAAAGCACAGTACCTTAATGTGTTACATGGAAACCTTCCCATTGCAATAATATACAATGTAATAAAAGGTAATACAAGTTATATAACAAAAATATCCCTAGGAAAAAGACATACCAGTGGTATAACAGTAGTGAATGTATACATTTGAAGCTAAAGGTCCCATCTGTATGATGCCAGGAGTGTAAAAACACTGTATTACATGTCAGCTAGTAAACGAGATAAATGAAGAGTGAGAGTTAGATAAACAGAAGGAAATAAATCTAATAGATATGAAGAGGCGCGAGGCTCACACAGGGGAGGTCTACAGAGATGTCAGATGGGAGCTTGGCATGGGCAGGACCAGGTGTTTAGGAGGTAGTGTTTTAACTCTTTTAAACTGATGTTGTTGAGAGAGATTTATTATGTTAGGGGAAGTGTGTTCCAAACGTGTTACAGAGTACTTGTAAAGGGACTTTCCAAGCTTCATTTTGAGTTTATAGATGTCAAGATGGTGTCTGTCAGGTGAGTGAAGAATACAGAACGCATGTTATTAACAGCTCAGAACCTTAAGTGCCACACTACTATACTTTACTTAAAAAGTTAGCAGAGTAGCAGTTGTTGCATTGACGTGCAGTTTCTGAACAATAAGAACTATGAAACTCTAGTACTGCAATTCTCAGAAATTTGCAAGAAAAAGAAGTTAATGATGGATATAACATAAATATGAGACAAAATCAGAGGTGTTCTGCAAAATCAGAGACAGATAACCGTCAGACTACTTGAATTCACTTAAAAAGTTTTATTTCAACATACACTTTCTGTAAAACAAGAAGAATGAAGCACTAATGGCATTGCTGACAGACAGTAATCCTTACTAATTTATGATAAAAGGAAGAAGTTACTGAAGGTCTTCTAGACCATGTAAAGAATTAAGGTTCCAAGTTCTTAATGATCTGCTTCTTGTAGTCAGGGGTTAAGGGTTTGCCTCCTCCTACCTCCATTTGCCCACTGTGTGAATTTTAGAGCAAGTCACTCAGCCAGACAGTGCTCTTGGATTTCATTGTTTGGTTTACTTAGTTAACAGATAATTAAAAACACATGGCATTAATATGAGGCAAATCAGAGATAATCCTCATTGACCCTGTCTCCCCATTTTCTACACGGTGCTGTGTAAACTCTTGCCATTTCTCTGTATTCAATGTCACTATCCTACCTTCATCATGCAGGCCTGACTGTTGCAGGTCTTCTCTCACACAGTCAATCCATCTCTTTGCTGGATGCCCTCTTTTTCTCTTACCTTCTTCCTCTCTGTCCCACATCTTCTTCACCAGTTTGTCTTCTGCTTTTCTGTATGTGCCAAATTCATGGCAATCTGTTCTGTTTGACCTTTTCTGCAATTGGAGCTACTTTGGCTTCTGCTCTTATGTCCTCAGCTCTTCATCTGTCCCACAGTGTACATCCTACTACCCATCTCACACATCCTACCATCCATCTCAGGCACTTCATTTCCATCACTTCTAGCTTCCTTAGGTGTTCTGCCTTCACTGTCCAGGTTTGTGTAACATATAGTACCAGTCACATCACTGTTTTTTACACCTTATGTTTCAGTTTATTTGGCATTCGTATGTCATAGTGATCTGTAGTGAGACTAAGGACTAGGTTGAAGAGACCCTGAAGAGGTGGAGATATGCTCTAGAGAGGAGAGGAATGAAGGTCAGCAGGACTAAGACAGAATATATGTGTGTGAATGAGAGGGAGGACAGAGGAATGGTGAGGATGCAGGGAGTAGAGATGGCAAAGGTGGATGAGTTTAAATACTTGGGATCAACACTTCAGAGTAATGGTGAGTGTGGAAGAGAGGTGAAGAAGAGAGTACAGGCAGGGGGGACTGGGTGGAGAAGAGTGTCAGGAATGATTTGTGATAGATGGGTTCCAGTCAGAGTGAAAGGGAAGGTCTACAAGAGGGTAGTGAGACCAGCTATGTTGTATGGGTTGCAGACAGTGGCACTGACAAAAAAGCAGCAGTCAGAGTTGGATGTGGCAGAGATAAAGATGTTAAGATTTGCACTGGGTGTGACAAGGATAGACAGGATTAGGAATGAGTATATTAGTGGGTCAGCTCAGGTTAGACGGTTTTGACACAAAGCCAGAGAGGCAAGATTGCATTGGTTTGGACGTGCTAAGGAGGGATGCTGGGTATATTGGGAAAAAGATGCTAAGGATGAAGCTGCCAGGTAACAGGAAAAGAGGAAGGCCTAAGATAAGGTTTATGGATGTGGTGAGAGAGGACATGCAGGTGGTTGGTGTGACAAAGCAAGATGCAGAGGACAGGAAGAAATGGAAACAGATGATCCGCTGTGGCAACCCCTAACGGGAACAGCCGAAAGAAGAAGTAGAAGATGTCATACACTACCTCCATAATTCAGACTTCTCTTCTCCTCAACCACCCTTCCCAGGTACTTGACATAATTAAAATGTTCCACACTTTTCCCTTCTGTTTTAATTCTCAGTTTCCTCAGATTTACCCCATTTTCTACAATTACAACTGTCTTATCTGCACTCAATTCCATCCCATGTGCCTTCAGTTTTACATTCCAATCCCCTATCCTTTGTGAAGTTCTTGTTCAGAGTCTGCCTGTAATGCCACATCATCTGCCTACAGACAAATTGTTGTTCTATCCCCTCCGACCTGTTTACTAATGCAGTCCATCACCAGTATGAACAGTAGTGGGCTCATTACAAAAATGAATAATGTCCAGCAGCCGGCCACGATAACACTTCAGCTTTATTCTAAAAACACACAAAATCCAATGACTGAGTGCTTTCGCCAATCATTTGGCTTCATCAGAGTCATTGGAAAATAAAGTCCATCCATTTAAATAATGTCATCAATTACTGTGTAGACCAATCAAACATACACCCTAAATTCCAATCTTTACATTTTTAAAATGCACAAATAAATAAATAAATACTATATTTCTAAAACTATCTGATGCTTGTTAAAAACATATATTATAAACTACCAATACATAACAATTGTGTACACAAGCTTGTGCACATTTGAACATATAAGGGAAGAAAAATCATACATATGTATTTAACCTCATAATATAATATGATATAACCGGGTTCACTTTATAACATCGAAATACTGAAACGTCGAATTTCAGTGTCTCGAAGCTATAAAGTTGAATGTTTGAAATAGCGAACGTTCATAATCGTGAATTTCACATATGTCGAATATATGTCGAATTTGCGGTTATGAAGTTGCACTACGTAATGTCCGGGTTTGTGTTTTGGTGGTGCGCAGTGCCGTGTGTGGATGTATGTGTTATGTCAGGTAAGTGAGTGTTTTGTAAGGGTTTTGAGTGGGAGTTAGAGTGTGTGTGAGGGATTGGAGAATGTGCGTGTGTGAGTGAGCTTTTGTGTTGTGTTTGTGCGATCTCGGAGTTAGTATATATAAGTAGGGGGTGTGGGGGGCGCAGCTTATGTGTGTGTGAGTTGTGTATGTGTGTTTTTTTTTGTTTATGCTGTGATGTGGGTGTTGTGTTGTATGTTTAGTGTTTAGTGTAGTGTGTGCGGTGTTTTCGGTTATGTGGTTTTGCGTTTTTTGTTTGTCGGTGTTTTGTGGATTCGGTTTTATAGTCTTGAGATACTGAAATTCGATATTTCAGCATTTCGAGGTTATAAAGTGAATCCAATATAACCACAGGCTGTATAAATTCTAATCTATAGTGTACTTCTATATATATTTCATATTAAATAAATTACCTAATAAACAACAATTTAGTAAATAATTTCACAAAGTCCCCTTAGGGTATAATATTAGCTCTTTGTTTCAATATTGCGGTAAATGACACCCCTTCATTTAAACCTGGTAATTGTGTGGCATTGAGCCTCAATTGCCACTTAAGCTCTTGAGTTTCTACCAAAAGTTTATCATCCCCTCCCCTATCATTAATGGGGACCCGATCAATTACAAAAAAAAAATAAATAAATGATTTTTTTAAAATTAGGACATTTTTTACTCTGTCCAAAAAGTGAATTATATACATTTCCATTTTTTATAGCTCTCAAGTGTTCCCCTATTCTGTATTTAAGTCTACAGGTGGTTTTACCCATGTAGAAAGCCGGACAGCTGACGCATGTTGCTACATATACCAACATAGCAGTATTGCAACTACATTTACCTGGACATGAAATAGTATATTCATGTCCTTGAATGACCACATATGGTCCATCATTTATGTAACGACCATATCTACACATTCCACATTTGTACATAAGTGATTTATGCCATCTACATGTTCTACCTTCAAGTATATTTTTTATGTTTTTACCTCTGCTATATGTGACCTTGGGTTGGTCACCTATCTTTTTTTTGATATTCTCATCAAAACATACCTGCCATATCTTATTCATCACCTCAACAAGTGGGGGACTTAATCCATTGAATTTCAAAATGAATGTATTAGAGCCTTCTTTTGAATTGACTATGTTTAGTCTTGCCTCTGTTTTTAAAATAGGTTGAAAAGATGTGGATCTCTTGCCTATAACTTCCTGTTTTGTGTTTAACAATAATTTTAGGGGGTAACCTCTTTCAAGAAACATACCAACTAAAAAATAAATTTCTTTCAAAAATGTCTCATTATCACTAACCAACCTTGACAACCTTACCATCTGTCCCTTCACAATACTTTTTCTCTGGTGGTAAGGTTGACTGCTGTCAAAATGTAGTAGTGAGTTTGAATAAGTCTTCTTTCTAAAATACTGCTCTGCAGGGCCATGTTACTTTTTTCCAAGTGGATGTCCAAAAATCTATTTCTGATACATGCCACGTGTATGTAAATTTCAAAATGTAGTAGTGTTGTTTAAATATTTAATGAACTCATCTAGTTCGTATTGTTCTCCTTTCCATAAAATTAGTATATCATCTAAAAATCTGTTATATAACAAGATTTTTTCTCTAAATTTAGACTGTAAAATAAAAGCTCTTTCCCAGTGTAACAAGACCAAATTTGCATATACGGGTGCACATCTGGCATCCATAGCAACTCCTGTAATTTGGTGGAACAATTCCCCTTCAAAACTCAAATAATTGTTTTTAAGGATCATTTCCATCAACTCTACTAATACATTTATTTTGGTCTTGTTGATTTTTTCACTTTTAAGTAAGGATTCCCTAAAACAGTTCGGACCTTATTTGTGTGGAATCACTGTAAATAAATTTACCACGTCGTTACTTAAAAAAGTGTACTGTATCAAAGTATCTATTGATTTCAATCTCTCCAAGCAGTGCCATGAGTCTTTAAGTATATGCTCAGCTTCTTTCACCACTATTTGGGTACCTAGGTCCACAAATACTGCCAAGGGTTTGGTTTTAGAACCCTTGGCCGCCACTATTGGTCTAAATGGTGGATTATTAATGTCTTTCTGGATCTTAGGTATCCCAAAGATCACCGGTGTTATTAGGTGATTTACACTTAGAAACTTGACTTCATTCACTTCCAGGGCCGCTTGATATAAGGCATCTGATAAATATAGATCCACTCTCATATATGCCCTGTTCATTTCATTTTTTGAAACTCTCTTGTATGTTGTTGTATCATTTAAGATGTCATGTATTTTAGATACATAGTCTATGTGATTCATTATCACAATGCCCCCATCCTTGTCTGGCTTCATACATCTCAACTCCTTGTTGTTAGCCAGCTCAACCAATGTGAGCCTTTCTTCCTGACTTAAATTGTTGTTAATATTTGGGAAATGTTTGTTACTTTGAACAATTTTCCTAAATTCTGACTCACATAATCTTTCAAATAAATCCACTTCCTTATGGGTTGGGGGCAAAAATAAACTTTTTCTTTTTAATGTAACCATCATGTCATTAATAGTTTTGTTATTGTCATTAAAAAAACAATCTTAAATTAAGTTGTCTGGTGTATAGTTTCAGGCTAATGAGAACTTCTGCTAAATCCAGTTTAAAAGATGGCACAAATGTTTGTCCCTTACTAAGTAACTTAAAATGTACATCTTGTATTGCTATGTTACTAAAATTATAAATACAAAAAACATGCTTCTTCAAAACATCACATGTCATGTCTTCAATTTGCTCATTCAGATTATCCAAAACTAAATTGTCATTTACAACAAATTCACAAACTGTCTCATCAAAAACTCGATCAGATGCAAGAACATTTATTAATGTCTGTTGTAACTCGGCCCTTGGTATCGCCTGTTGTAATAGTTCCTGCCCTAATAGTAACCATTGTTGTGGTTCCAGGAACCCCCTTCTCTCTTGTTTTTTAACCATTCCAACCTCCTCACATGAGGCTGCTGGTCCAAAAAATGGTCATGATTATTATAATTTATCTCTGAGTCAGTTTCAGAATTGTTGTTTTGCCCACTATTTCCTTGGTGTGATTGTACATTCTGCAAGTTATCTTTCACGTTCAGACCTTTACCACCTCTCTCAACCTCATATACACAGTTGTTTTTTATAGTCATTTTTATCTCTTACAAGTTTTTTCTGCTTAGTTGCAACATTATTTTTCACAAAGTCACCAATGTTCTTTAATAACTTCTGATAACTAACAGCATATTGAGGAAATATAAGGTCATTGACTATATTAGCGTTCAAAACAGTTATTTCTTTTTCCAGAATAGCTAACTTATTTTCGTTGTTTCTCATTAGTATGGCCATCATTTCCAGCCCCGTCTTATCGAACAGATCTGTGAGTTCACGATAGGCTGTTGTGTTTTTCTCCACACCAAATGGCAGTTTCCAGATGTGCAAGCCTTTCGGCACTTGTTTAAGCAACAAAATTAAGTTATCCATTTGTAAAGCCCTATACTTTTTGCAAGTCTTTTCAAAATGTTCCAACTGTTTTTTTAAAGTTGGTCTCTCTTCAGAGCTTGAGCTAGTGTTAGTTTCTGATAAATTAATTTCCGGTAAATGAAGCCATTCACTGATGTCATTTGTTGTACGTAAAATGTTAGTAACCCCTTCACTTACTGTATTCACGTCTTCCAAAACGGGGGAATGCATGGTAAAAAGTTCAGCCCGGGTACTAGTTAATGTGGGAAAGGAACGTCCACCTGTTTCTTCCCTTGTCAAAAGTGCAGTCAACCTCTGCACTGAAGTTGCAAGCTCTAAAATAGCCGCCTCCATTGAAAATCCAAGAGACAGAGGGTTACAAACACACCCACAGCAGCATGGCTATGTCAGTGGCAATAAAAACAGCAATACTGTTATCCAGCTAGTGCAGAACATAAACGAAACACTGAACACAGACTGAGCCCAATAAGGGTTGTAACTAAGAAAAAAAATGAATAATGTCCAGCAACCAGCCACGATAACACTTTAGCTTTATTCTAAAAACACACAAAATCCAACGACATTCATATTAAATTACCTAATAAACAACAATTTAGTAAATAATTTCATAAATGATGAATCATCATTATGATCAATAAATATATATAGAAGTACACTATAGATTAGTATTTATACAGCCTGTGGTTATATCATATTATATTATGAGGTTAAATACATATGTATGATTTTTCTTCCCTTATATGTTCAAATGTGCA
Organism: Protopterus annectens; assembly: GCF_019279795.1. Classification (NCBI taxonomy): domain Eukaryota; kingdom Metazoa; phylum Chordata; order Ceratodontiformes; family Protopteridae; genus Protopterus; species Protopterus annectens. The sequence goes on from NC_056751.1 coordinate 761,740,038, forward strand.
CAAGCTTGTGCACACAATTGTTATGTATTGGTAGTTTATAATATATGTTTTTAACAAGCATCAGATAGTTTTAGAAATATAGTATTTATTTATTTATTTGTGCATTTTAAAAATGTAAAGATTGGAATTTAGGGTGTATGTTTGATTGGTCTACACAGTAATTGATGACATTATTTAAATGGATGGACTTTATTTTCCAATGACTCTGATGAAGCCAAATGATTGGCGAAAGCACTCAGTCGTTGGATTTTGTGTGTTTTTAGAATAAAGCTGAAGTGTTATCATGGCCGGTTGCTGGACATTATTCATTTTTATTCTTAGTTACAACTCTAGTTGAGTTAGTCTATGTTCAGTGAGTAATGGGCTCATTGCTGATTGCTGAATCTTTATATGTACTGACTCCCACCAGAAACCCCTTCTGAGTCCGAACACTGTTGGTACTTCTATCATTTGGTTCCTGTACATGGTCTGCACTAATCCAATGAATGTTTCTAGATATATGAACCATCACAGGACTGCCCAAATCAGCTTTCTTGGAACCTTGTCATATGCCTTATCCATGACTAGGAATGCCCAGTTGGACTCTTTCCCCATCTGTAGCATCTTCTCAACTATCTATCTCACTGCAAACATCAGCTCATTTGTGCTGCATCCTGATCTGAATCTAAACTTCTCATCTCCCATCTTACTTTCCACTTCCCAGCTTATTCATTTGTCAGTCACCCAGTGCAGAACTTGTATGCAGTGTGACAGTAGTTTGATAGCTTTGTAATGCCCATAGTTGCAAATGTCCTCTTTGTTCTTATACACTGGCACTAGAATAAGTCCTCTTCAGTCATCTGGGATGCACCCTCCTCTCTATATTGCTCCAAATACCCTCTGGAGCCATTTCTCCACTAATTCACTCAACATCTCGATCATGTCTGCTGTGACCTCACCTGAGCCCGCTGCTTCCCTAACTTCATTTTCCTTAGTGCTGTTCATACCTCATCTTTGGTGGGATCCTCTTCTTCTTCTTTCATTGTAGGCTGAGTCCAGAGAAGTACAGCTTCTGTGTGGGTTTCTTTATTCAGCAGTTGCTGGAAGTACTCTTCCATATTGTTTTGATGTCCTGTGGGCTGGTAAGAAGGTTGTTGCCGGCATCCCTTATGAAGGGCGTCTGACTATCTTCTTTATCTTTCTGTCTTTGCCTTGCAACCTGGTATAGTTTCCTTGTGCCAACTACTGAAACACTTTCCAGAAACTGATCGAGTGCCTCTGTTGTCTTGTTCTTCACTATTGCAGCTATTCTCTTATCCTCTTTGTTAGACAACTAGTGCTTCTTCTTATTCTGGTCTGTCTTTTCTATTTACTGCCTTCTCCTGTACTCCTTTTTTTGATGAATTCCTGGCCATCTGAATTCTACCAGCATACCTGGCTTGAATTCATTCATGTTCTGTAGTCCTCACACATGCTCTTTTGAGGTGCTGCCATTTTTCTTCAGCTCCACCTGTTTATTCCTTTTTTACTGAGATGCTAGAGCCCCCCTGCGTAATTTCATGAACTCTTGTGCATTCTCTCCAGTCAACTTCCGGATCTTCAGTCTAGTTCCCGTTGCCCTTATTTGACCACTGCCTGCTGCAGATTTTTGTAGCAACCAGTGGTTTATGCTGTGGACCAACAGTTTTACTGGAAATGACTGCAAATTGCTGATTCTACCCTAGTGCTCTTTCTTTACTAGGGGGGATGTCTACCTGAGTTGTATGTTGACCACTCTTGTATGTGATTCTATGACTGTTTGTCTTGCTGAACCATGTCTTAGCCACAGTTAAGCCATTTTCCAAATAGAAATCTAGAATGAACTCTCCTTCTTTATTCCTGTTGCCCCACTAAAGTGGACCCAGGCCATCCTCATATCTTACTCTGTTTGTCCCGATATGCCCATTCAGATCCCCCATTATGTAAACCAATCCATGTTGCCTTGCTGTCTGAATGCATTCTTTTCCTCTGTTACAACCCTGCTGTGGGGCATAGTCTGAGATTATGAATACTGCCCTATAATTAGGCAGGAGTCTGATTCTAATGAGTCTATCACCAATTCTGATAACATCCCTCAGTCCTCTGATGTCTCTCCCACACCACAATTCCCATACCATTTCTAGTCTGTCCCACAGCTAGATCATGGTCAAATGGAGCCATAGGCAGGGTTATGGACCCCCCCCACAGACATTCCAGTGCCCCATTATTTAGCTATTTCTCACCTCCTACCATAAACACTGTTCAAACCTGTCAGTGTGCATACTAGTTTTATCTTTACTTCTACAATGATTACAGATATTTGGATTTAATTTAAAACTTTTATTTCAAATTTTAGAGCATGTACACTGATAGTCATTTACTAAACAAAGCAATACAGTGTCAGAATAAAAACTGAATTAGCATGAACAGTAAACTTCTTCTTCATTCAGTGTTTCCTGGTTAGGGGTCACCACAGTGGATCACCTGTCCGCTCATGATTGGCAATAGAGTTTTACAGTGTTGAGTTGTCAGCCCAGCACCCAACCTTCCACAGAAGGTACACACACACTCACACCTAGGGCCAATTTAGAGTGTGCAATCCACCTACAGCATGTCTTTGGGATGTGGGAGGAAACCGGAGCACCCGGAGGAAAACTGCAACTACAGGGAGGACATGCAGACTCCACACAGAAAGCACCTCAGCTGAGGATCGAACCGGAGAACCTCTTGCTGTGAGGCGACAACGCTAACCGCTGCACCACCGTGGCCACCCATGAACAGTAAACTTCTCTGCCCTTGAAATGCATTGAAACCCACATTGAAAGAAAATACATCTGGCCAGTGGCAGATTAAGTTTGCCTTTGGGCTGTTTTCAAACCACAGGCTCCTTGCACACATTTTTTAGGACTATGCTTACATGTATGTGTTCTTTGATTCACCTTCCTGATTGTATTAAATTATATTTCCTGTATAATAAAGCATTGCTTGTTACAGTGTATTTTAAATTTGCAGTTTTAGTAAGCAATGCAACAAAATGTATGAACCACTAATGACAAAACTACCCATTTCAGAACATTTCAATGATAAAGGGCCACTCAAACGTCTGTCATTACAATCTACCAATATCAGTCAATGTACACAATCTCTGCAGTAGTAAAAGTCATCTGAATAGTTCCACATTAAAGAGATCTGTAACTAATGAAGAGATTACTCCTGGTAAACAACTTTACATTTCAGAGTTTCAACTACAAATCCAGTGTCTGCTGCCCTTGAAGAATAAATTGCCTATGTTACATTGAAAAAAATGGTATGCTGGTAATATTGCAATAGGGAATGACTGGCAAACCAACAATAGGTTCATAGTTGCTAGGCATCTCATCCAAAGGAGGACACACTCAGGAGTGCAGCACACCATCTCTCCTTAAAGTACACAATAGCATCAGCAATCTATCTACATAGGATGGGAATAGAACCTACAGCCCTCTATACCAAAGCCAAGTATATTATCTTTGTGCCACTTAATACTAAATTCACATTTGGTAGCACAGACATTGATGGTTATTTGCCAAAGAAAACAGTTGCAGATTGAAAATAAACAGCACGAGCAGCAGTAAACTTCTCTTCCTTTGAAAATGCACTAAAACTCACAATTCCTTGAAAAATGCACTGACACTCTTAAGTAGTCTGGTAGTTGCTGTAGAGGATTCAGGCTCTTGTCAACTGTAACTAAGATACAGAGTTTGAGTCTGAACAAGTTAATTAACTAACCTGCCATCCCTAAGCAGGGCATTGTACACACACACCCTTAACTAGGGCATTTTACACACAGACACACACACGCACACACACACACACACACACACACACACACACACACACACACACACACACACACACACACACACACACACACACGCACACACACAGATGCAGAGTGCATTCTTAAAGAAGAGCACTGTTGAATAAAAAAGCATACATGTCATTTTAATTTATTTTTTTTTAATTAAATGTTGTGGTGGCCCCCCAGAAAGTTGGCCCTAGACAACTGCCTAGGCCACCTTGTGCTGGATCCAGCTCTGGTCTGTCCTCTAGACTCTGGATCCCAAGCCAAGTGACTTTGCTACACTGCCAGTCCATCTCATCTTCTGGATACACACAATGTTCATCCGCCATCGTGTAACTCTCTTTTAGGTCCAGGTTCTATCCTATCAGTAACCCCATGTTGAGTGCAGCAATCCTTAGATTATTTTTGGTAAGTTGATTGATTTTATGTCCAGCTTTCTGTCAACAAAGCTATCCCAGGTAACCCAAGCTAGGCAACTGGACACTGGCCTGCCAGTAGCTTATTAACCCAGAGCTGCTGGGCTTTGTGGTGAACACACACTGGCTAATAAGGGCACATAGTCCCCTTCCAGCATCAACATGTATTCCTGCCATAGGTTGGAGTAGTTAGGTAGTCAACCCACTCATCACTGGCATCTACCCATATACCCAGTTTTTGGCGACATTAGTCAACATAACAAAAAAAAAAAAACACACACACCAAACTGCATGTCAACTGAAAACACTTTCTTACTTTATTACTGTAATCACTTTTGTCTCTCTCAAAAAACTCAAGGGACTTAAACAGCAATTTAAAGATGGCACACTTTGCAGTTTAAAACCTAGTGACACACTATCACAGTGTATAACTAGCCAGTCATACGTTCATATGTTTATACTAGGCTAATGAGCAACAATATCTTTACAAGCCTAGCAGTGCAACCCAATCCAGTTTTGTCCAGGGTACATTGTACATGTATATGGGGGAATATGTTAGTAAATATGTAGCTAAGGGTTATGTGGGGGATATGTTAGTGGTGATTAATTTATGTACTGTCAGTCTCAGTTGATCAGAGACATGGGGGCCAGGCCAGGGGTGAATTTGCAACTTCCCATCCAATGATCAATGTTTCATTTGAATAGGGTCAAGGATGAACTTTGACTTACATAGATGGAGAACTTATTCCATAGAGAGGGATCCTTTGAGGCACACATTGGTCTGTCCAGCAGATTCTATTTATGCCATAAGCAAAGTTCAGATCATTGGGTCTAGTGCTTCTGGTACTGTTTGTTTTGTGGATCTGCAAGAGATCCATCCTCATATGCTAGGCATAGATCACCTGTCAGTAATCTCTGGGAGACTGAGTACAAAACTAGAATCTTAAGGTGATCTGTGTAGTACAGGGTATTCATACCCTGGATTCTCCTGGTAAGGAACCTTTGAAGGCATTTCAGCTGTTGCACGTGCCTCATTAGGTACATACCAAAAGAGTCTGATAAGGGCTGAGTAGAGCAGTATTATTAGCTCCTTGCTTATGCATTGGGAGACATAGAATGAATTTCTTACTGTCTTGGTTCCATGTTCGTCGAACAACAGATTATTTTCTACGTACGTTACCAGATCCCTATCTATCAAGTCACCTCTTAGAAGTCTTTTATCAATTAAGCAATTAGATATTATATTATAAATAGTAATTAGACCTGATTTAAAGCAGCAGAAAGCACCCCTGTGCTACCAGGCTATAACTCATTCCACACCTTTTGGTCCCAGAACAGCCCCCCCCCCCCACACGTGTTGTGTCATCATTGGTGAAGTCTGACCTCAGAGCTGACACCCACAAAATAAAAATCAACCCGGAAAACCCAACTAATCCTGTAACAGTTGTGAACTGTTCTAAAACAAAAATAAACTAATGTCCAGGCCACCAGTAAAAGCAAAAAACTTTTATACAAATTCACAAATCCACAGATTCCACAGATGAGCGCTTTCGTCTCTCTACAAGACTTCTTCAGATAAAACTGCACAAGTGCTACACATACTATATATAACAGTCATAATTACTTTCAATTAGAATTTAGAGCACCACACTCCAAATACACAAATTTAAGACATATAAAAATCTTCATACTGTAATACATTTGTGTGTAAAAACACACTAAACAATAATACTAGGAAAAACAAATGATAAAGGTTTATAATAAGTATTGGTGTCCCAAAAAAATATGTATATATATTTTGATGAATGTAAAAAGTGTGGATCAAACTATTGAAAGTAATTATGACTGATATATATAGTATGTGTAGCACTTGTGCAGTTTTATCTGAAGAAGTCTTGTAGAGAGACGAAAGGGCTCATCTGTGGAATCTGTGGATTTGTGAATTTGTATAAAAGTTTTTTGCTTTTACTGGTGGCCTGGACATTAGTTTATTTTTGTTTTGGTGAACTTTTACATTTGTAAAAGTATTAGTGGATCTTTCAGTTCCAGTTGCCACCTGTAATAGCTTTTGTGGAAGTTTTTTAGCACCAGTGCTACCCTGTTGGATGATTCATCCAGCGACTCTACTATCATTGAACACGCTGAACTTTGCAGCCCTGGTTGTTTGGCTAAAATGCAACATGAAGTTGCAAAGGTTCATGAGGAAATGGCTGTGTTAAAAGGTGACTTAACCAGGCTTATTGAATTGCTCAGCCAAAAAGAGCCACTAGATGGAGCTGAATTACCTTGTTCTAAGCCTCCCAGTACATCGGAAGCTCGAGTGGCACTCTCTACGTCGTCTCCACACACAGATGAGGGGAGCAATAGTGGGATTCAGACGGAAGTAAGAGGCGGTCAGCAAGGACTTGGGCACACTAATGGAGGTGATTTTGTAGCTAAGAACACATCTACACATGCGAACAACCAGAATTTATATGTCTTAAATTTGTGTATTTGGAGTGTGGTGCTTTAAATTCTAATTGAAAGTAATTATGACTGTTATATATAGTATGTGTAGCACTTGTGCAGTTTTATCTGAAGAAGTCTTGTAGAGAGATGAAAGTGCTCATCCGTGGAATCTGTGGATTTGTGAATTTGTATAAACATTTTTTGCTTTTACTGGTGACCTGGACATTAGTTTATTTTTGTTTTAGAACAGTTCACAACTGTTAGAGGATTAGTTGGGTTTTCCGGGTTGATTTTTATTTTGTGGGTGTCAGCTCAGAGGTCAGACTTCACCAATGATGACACAACACGTGTGGGGGGGGGGCTGGGTGTAATGGTCTCCCATGTTGGTGAGTACTAGGGCCAATATGTTTGATCCTGGGTGTTTTTGTTGATGAGGTCCAGGAAACATTGTGTATATGCATTAGAGGGAGTGTGTGTTTCCCTAACTAGAGATAGATAGTTAAAGTATCCAATGAAGAGGGTATTTTGTTAGATGGTAAGTGCCTCTACAAGGTCTGGGTAAAGGTAGTGAGTTTCATTGGTAATAGATTGTCACCTGTAGCTGATCAAGACATGGTACCTTGTCTAAGGTGACTTACATGGGGATGAACTCCAGGCCACCATCCTGTCAAACCAACATGGAGCTGTATGTGGCACTAATGTAGATCAAGACACCTCCAACTTTAGCCCCTGTTTGTGTTGCTGTTTGTTTAAATCTGTTGAAGGCACTGTAGTCTCCCAGTGCCAGAGTACTTTCTGCAGCTTTAAAGCAAGTTTCAGTAGCAGCACAGATCTCCCAGTACCAGCACAGACATTTCAGTACCAGCACAAATATCTCAGTACCAGCACAGATGCCTCAAAACCAGCACAGATGTCTCAGTAGCAGCAGAGATGTAACAGTACGAGCACAGACATCTCAGTACCAGCAAAGATGTCTCAGTAGCAGCACAGACATCTCAGTACCAGCACAGATGTATCAGCAGCACAGACATCAGAGTACCAGCACATATGTCTCAGTACCAGCACAGATGTCTCAGAACCAGCACAGACATTTCAGTAGCAGTACAGACATTTCAGTAGCAGCACAGATGTCTCAGTACCAGCACAGATGTCTCAGTACCAGCACAGACATCTCAGTACCAGCAAAGATGTCTCAGCAGCAGCACAGACATCTCAGTACCAGCATAGATATCTCAGCAGCAGCACAGACCTCTCAGTACCAACACAGACATCTCAGTACTAGCACAGATGTCTCAGTAGAAGCAGAGATATCTCAGTACCAGCACAGACATTTCAGTAGCAGCACAGATGTCTCGATACCAGCACAGATGTCACAGTACCAGTACAGACATCTCAGTACCAGCATAGATATCTCAGCAGCAGCACAGACCTCTCAGTACCAACACAGACATCTCAGTACAAGCACAGATGTCTCAGTAGAAGCACAGATGTCTCAGTACCAGCACAGATGTCTCAGTACCAACACAGACATCTCAGTACCAGCACAGATGTCTCAGCAGCAGCACAGACATCTCAGTGCCAGCACAGACATCTCAGTACCAGCACAAATGTCTCAGTACCAGCACAGACATTTCAGTAGCAGTACAGATGTCTCAGTAACAGCACAGACATTTCAGTAGCAGTACAGATGTCTCAGTACCAGCACAGATCTCTCAGTACCAGCACAGACATTTCAGCACCAGCAGAGATGTCTCAGTAGCAGCATATATGTCTCAGTACCAGCACAGATATTTCAGTAGCAGCAAAGAAGTCTCAATACCAGCACAGACATCTAGGTACCAGCACAGATGTCTCAGTACCAGCACTGACATCTCAGTACCAGCACAGACATCTCAGTAGCAGCACAGATGTCTCAGAACCAGCATAGATGTCTCAGGACAAGCACAGACGTCTCAGTAGCAGCACAGATGTCTCAGTACCAGTAGAGATGACACAGTAACAGCACACACATCTCAATACCGGCACAGATATCTCAATAGCAGCACATATGTCTCAGTACTAGCACAGACATTTCAGTACCAGCACAGATGTCTCAGTACAAGGACAGACATCTCAGTAGAAAAACAGATGTCTTAGTACCAGCAAAGAAATTTCAGTAGCAGCACAGACGTCTCAGTACCAGCACAGACATCTCAGTACCAGCACATACATCTCAGTACCAGCACAGATGTCTCAGTGCCAGAAAATGCATCTCAGTACCAGAACAAATGTCTCAGTACTACCACAGACATCTCAGTAGCAGCAGAAAGGACTCAGTACCAGCACAGACATCTCAGTACCAGCACATATGTCTCAGTACCATCAAATACATCCAGTAGCAACACAGATGTCACAGTACCAGAACAGATACCTCAGTACCAGCACAGACATTTCAGTAACAGCGCATATGTCTCAGTAGCAGCACAAACATCTCAGTAGCAGCACAGGCATCTCAGTACCAACACAGACATCTCAGTACGAGCACAGATGTCTCAGTAGCAGCACAGACATCTCAGTACCAGCATAGATATCTCAGTACCAGCACAGACATTTTAGTAGCAGTACAGATGTCTCAGTACCAGCACAGACATTTCAGTACTAACACAGATATAGCACAGATTTCTCAGTAGCAGCACAGACATTTCAGTACCAGCACAGATATCTCAGTAGCAGCACAGATATCTCAGTAGCAGCACAGATGTTTCAGTACCAGCACAGATGTCTCAGTAGAAGCACAGATGTCTCAGTAACAGGACAGGTGTCTCAGTACCAGCACAGACATCTCAGTAGCAGCACAGATGTTTCAGTAGCAGCACAGATGTCTCGGTACCAGCACAGATGTCTCAGTACCAGCACAGATATCTCAGTACCAGCATAGATATCTCAGCAGCAGCACAGACCTCTCAGTACCAGCACAGACATCTCAGTAGAAGCACAGATGTCTCAGTACCAGCACAGATGTCTCAGTACCAGCACATATACCTCAGTACCAGCACAGATGTCTCAGCAGCAGCACAGACATCTCAGTACCAGCACAGATGTCTCAGTACCAGCACAGACATCTCAGTACCAGCACATATGTCTCAGTAGAAGCACAGATGTCTCAGTACCAGCACAGATGTCTCAGTAGAAGCACAGATGTCTCAGTACCAGCACAGATGTCTCAGTACCAGCACAGACATCTCAGTACCAGCACAGATGTCTCAACAGCAGCACAGACATCTCAGTACCAGCACAGATGTCTCAGTACCAGCACAGACATCTCAGTAGCAGCACAGACATCTCAGTAGCAGCACAGATGTCTCAGTACCACAACAGATGTCTCAGTACCAGCACAGACATCTCAGTAGCAGCAGAGATGTCTCATTGCCAGCAGAGATGTCTCAGTACAAGCACAGACATCTCAGTAGCAGCACAGATGTCTCAGTACCAGCAGAGAAGACACAGTAGCAGCACACACATCTCAATACCAGCACAGATATCTCAATAGCAGCACATATGTCTCAGTACTAGCACAGACATTTCAGTACCAGCACAGATGTCTCAGTACAAGGACATACATCTCAGTAGAAAAACAGATGTCTTAGTACCAGCACAAAAATTTCAGTAGCAGCACAGACGTCTCAGTACCAGCACAGACATCTCAGTACCAGCACATACATTTCAGTACCAGCACAGATGTCTAAGTACCAGAACAGATGGCTCAGTAGCAACACAGATGTCTCAGTATCATCACAGATATCTCAGTATGAGCACAGACATCTCAGTACCAGCACAGATGTATCAGTACCAGCAATTGCATCTCAGTACCAGAAGAAATGTCTCAGTACCAGCACAGACATCGCAGTACCAGCACAGATGTCTCAGTACCATCAAAGATATCCAGTAGCAGCACAGATGTCACAGTACCAGAACAGATACCTCAGTACCAGCACAGACATTTCAGTAACAGCACATTTGTCTCAGTAGCAGCACAAACATCTGAATAGCAGCACAGGCATCTCAGTACCAGCACAGACATCTCAGTACCAGCACAGATGTCTCAGTAGCAGCACAGACATCTCAGTACCAGCATAGATATCTCAGTACCAGCACAGACATTTCAGTAGCAGTACAGATGTTTCAGTACCAGCACAGATGTCTCAGTACCAGCACAGACATTTCAGTACCAGCAGAGATGTCTCAGTAGCAGCATATATGTCTCAGTACCAGCACAGAAATTTCAGTAGCAGCAAAGATGTCTCAATACCAGCACAGACATCTCGGTACCAGCACAGATGTCTCAGTACCAGCACAGACATCTCAGTAGCAGCACAGATGTCTCAGTACCAGCATAGATGTCTCAGTACAAGCACAGACATCTCAGTAGCAGCACAGACATCTCAGTACCAGCATAGATAGCTCAGCAGCAGCACAGACTTCACAGTACCAGCACAGACATATCAGTGCGAGCACAGATGTCTCAGTAGAAGCACAGATGTCTCAGTACCAGCACAGATGTCTCAGTACCAGCACATACATCTCAGTACCAGCACAGATGTCTCAGCAGCAGCACAGGCATCTCAGTACCAGCACAGCCATCTCAGTAGCAGCACAGACATCTCAGTAGCAGCAGAGATGTCTCAGTACCACCACAGATGTCTCAGTACCAGAACATACATCTCAGTACCAGCACAGATGTCTCAGCAGCAGCACAGACATCTCAGTACCAGCACAGATGTCTCAGTACCAGCACAGACATCTCAGTAGCAGCACAGACATCTCAGTACCAGCACAGATGTCTCAGCAGCAGCACAGACATCTCAGTACCAGCACAGATGTCTCAGCAGCAGCACAGACATCTCAGTACCAGCACAGTTGACTCAGAAGCAGCACATACATCTCAGTAGCAGCACAGATGTCTCAGTACCACCACAGATGTCTCAGTACCAGCACAGACCTCTCAGTACCAGCACAGATGTCTCAGCAGAAGTACAGACATCTTAGTACCAGCACAGATGTCTCAGTACCAGCACAGACATCTCAGTAGTAGCACAGACATCTCAGTACCAGCACAGATGTCTCAGTACCAGCACAGACATTTCAGTAGCAGTACAGATGTCTCAGTACCAGCACAGATCTCTCAGTACAAGCACAGACATTTCAGTAGCAGCAAAGATGTCTCAATACCAGCACAGACATCTTGGTACGAGCACAGGTGTTTCAGTACCAGCACAGACATCTCAGTAGCAGCACAGATGTCTCAGTACCAGCAGAGATGACACAGTAGCAGCACACGCGTCTCAATACCGGCACAGATATCTCAATAGCAGCACATATGTCTCAGTACTAGCACAGACATTTCAGTACCAGCACAGATGTCTCAGTACAAGGACAGACATCTCAGTAGAAAAACAGATGTCTCAGTACCAGCAGAGAAATTTCAGTAGCAGCACAGAGGTCTCAGTACCAGCACAGACATCTCAGTACCAGCACATATATTTCAGTACCAGCACAGATGTCTAAGTACCAGAACAGACAGCTCAGTAGCAACACAGATGTCTCAGTATCATCACAGATATCTCAGTATGAGCACAGACATCTCAGTACCAGCACAGATGTCTCAGTACCATCAAAGACATCCAGTAGCAGCACAGATGTCGCAGTACCAGAACAGATACCTCAGTACCAGCACAGACATTTCACTAACAGCACATATGTCTCAGTAGCAACACAAACATCTCAGTAGCAGCACAAGCATCTCAGTACCAGGACAGACATCTCAGTACCAGCACGTATATCACAGTAGCAGCACAGATGTCTCAGTACCAGCACAGACATCTCAGTACCAGCACAAATGTCTCAGCAGCAGCACAGACATCTCAGTACCAGCACAGATGTCTCAGTACCAGCACAGACATCTCAGAAACAGCACAGACATCTCAGTACCAGCACATCTGTCTCAGCAGCAGCACAAACATTTCAGTACCAGCACAGATGTCTCAGCAGCACAGACATCTCAGTACCAGCACAGTTGTCTCAGAAGCAGCACAGACATCTCAGTAGCAGCACAGATGTCTCGGTACCACCACAGATGTCTCAGTACCAGCAGAGACCTCACAGTACCAGCACAGATGTCTCAGCAGAAGTACAGACATCTCAGTACCAGCACAGATGTCTCAGTACCAGCACAGACATCTCAGTAGTAGCACAGACATCTCAGTACCAGCACAGATGTCTCAGTACCAGCACAGACATTTCAGTAGCAGTACAGATGTCTCAGTACCAGCACAGATCTCTCAGTACAAGCACAGACATTTCAGTAGCAGCAAAGATGTCTCAATACCAGCACAGACATCTTGGTACGAGCACAGATGTCTCAGTACCAGCACAGACATCTCAGTAGCAGCACAGATGTCTCAGTACCAGCAGAGATGACACAGTAGCAGCACACGCGTCTCAATACCGGCACAGATATCTCAATAGCAGCACATATGTCTCAGTACTAGCACAGACATTTCAGTACCAGCACAGATGTCTCAGTACAAGGACAGACATCTCAGTAGAAAAACAGATGTCTAAGTACCAGCACAGAAATTTCAGTAGCAGCACAGAGGTCTCAGTACCAGCACAGACATCTCAGTACCAGCACATACATCTCAGTACCAGCACAGATGTCTAAGTACCAGAACAGACAGTTCAGTAGCAACACAGATGTCTCAGTACCATCAAAGACATCCAGTAGCAGCACAGATGTCGCAGTACCAGAACAGATACTTCAGTACCAGCATAGACATTTCACTAACAGCACATATGTCTCAGTAGCAACACAAACATCTCAGTAGCAGCACAAGCATATCAGTACCAGCACAGGCATCTCAGTAGCAGCACATATGTCACAGTAGCAGCACAGATGTCTCAGTATCAGCACAGATGTATCAGTACCAGCACAGATGTCTCAGCAGCAGCACAGACATCTCAGTACCAGCACAGATGTCTCAGTACCAGCACAGACATTTCAATAGCAGCACAGACATCTCAGTACCAGCAAAGATGTCTCAGCAGGAGCACAGACATCTCCGTAGCAGCACAGACATCTCAGTACCAGCACAGATGTCTCAGCAGGAGCACAGACATATCCGTACCAAGACAGACATCTCAGTACCAGGACAGACATCTCAGTACCAGCAAAGATATCTCAATAACAGCACAGACATCTCAGTACCAGCACAGACATCTCAGTACCAGCACAGATGTCTCAGTACCAGCACAGACATCTCAGTAGCAGCACAGATGTCTCAGTACCAGCAGATATATCTCAGTAGCAGCACAGATGTCTCTGTACCACAACAGATGTCTCAGTACCAGCACAGACATCTCAGTAGCAGCACAGATGTCTCAGTGCCAGCATAGATGTCTCAGTACAAGCACAGACATCTCAGTAGCAGCACAGATGTCTCCGTACAAAGAGAGATTACACAGTAGCAGCACACACGTCTCAATACCAGCACAGATATCTGAATAGCAGCACATATGTATCAGTACTAGCACAGACATTTCAGTACCAGCATAGATGTCTCAGTGCAAGGACAGACATCACAGTAGAAAAACAGATGTCTTAGTACCAGAACAGAAATTTCAGTAGCAGCAGAGACGTCTCAGTACCAGCACAGACATCTCACTACCAGCACATACATCTCAGTACCAGCACAGATGTCTAAGTACTAGAACAGACAGCTCAGTAGCAACACAGATGTCTCGGTATCATCACAGATATCTCAGTATGAGCACAGACATCTCAGTACCAGCACAGATGTATCAGTGCCAGCAAATGCATCTCATTACCAGAAGAAATGTCTCAGTACCAGCACAGATATCGCAGTACCAGCACAGATGTCTCAGTACCATCAAAGACATCCAGTAGCAGCACAGATGTCACAGTACTAGAACAGATACCTCAGTACCAGCACAGACATTTCAATAGCAGCAAAGACATCTCAGTACCAGCACAGATGTCTTAGCAGCAGCACAGACATCTCTGTACAAGCACAGACATCTCAGTACCAGCACAGATGTCTCAGCAGCAGCACAGACATCTCCGTACCAGCACAGACATCTCAGTACCAGGACAGACATCTCAGTACCAGCACAGATATCTCAATAGAAGCACAAACATCTCAGTACCAGCACAGACATCTCAGTACCAGCACAGATGTCTCAGTACCAGTACAGACGTCTCAGTAGCAGCACAGATGTCTCAGTACCAGCACAGATATCTCAGTAGCAGCACAGATGTCTCTGTACCATCACAGATGTCTCAGCACCAGCACAGACATCTCAGTATAAGCACAGATGTCTCAGTACCAGCACAGACATTTCAATAGCAGCACAGACATCTCAGTACCAGCACAGATGTCTCAGCAGCAGCACAGACATCTCTGTACCAGCACAGACATCTCAGTACCAGCACAGATGTATCAGCAGCAGCACAGACATCTCCGTACCAGCACAGACATCTCAGTACCAGCACAGATGTCTCAGCAGCAGTACAGACATCTCCGTACCAGCGCATTCATCTCAGTACCAGGACAGACATCTCAGTACCAGCACAGATATCGTAATACTAGCACAGACATTTCAGTACCAGCACAGATGCCTCAGTACCAGCACAGACATTTCAATAGCAGCACAGACATCTCGGTACCAGCACAGATGTATCAGAACAAGCACTAATATCTCATTAGCAGCATAGATGTCTCAGTACCAGCACAAGTGTCTCAGTAGGAGCACAGACATCTCAGTAGCAGCACAGATGTCTCAATAGCAGTACAGATGTCTAAGAACCAGCACAAATATCTCAGTACCAGCACAGATGTCTCAGTACCAGCACAGACATTTCAGTAGCAGTACAGGTGTCTCAGTACCAGCACAGATCTCTCAGTACCAGCACAGACATTTCAATAGCAGCAAAAATGTCTCAATACCAGCACAGACATCTTGGTACGAGCACAGATGTCTCAGTACCAGCACAGACATCTCAGTAGCAGCACAGATGTCTCAGTACCAGCAGAGATGACACAGTAGCAGCACACGCGTCTCAATACCGGCACAGATATCTCAATAGCAGCACATATGTCTCAGTACTAGCACAGACATTTCAGTACCAGCACAGATGTCTCAGTACAAGGACAGACATCTCAGTAGAAAAACAGATGTCTCAGTACCAGCACAGAAATTTCAGTAGCAGCACAGAGGTCTCAGTACCAGCACAGACATCTCAGTACCAGCACATACATCTCAGTACCAGCACAGATGTCTAAGTACCAGAACAGACAGCTCAGTAGCAACACAGATATCTCAGTATGAGCACAGACATCTAAGTACCAGCACAGATGTCTCAGTGCCAGCAAATGTATCTCAGTACCAGAATAAATGTCTCAGTACTAGCACAGACATCTCAGTAGCAGCAGAAATGTCTCAGTACCAGCACAGACATCGCAGTACCAGCACAGATGTCTCAGTACCATCAAAGACATCCAGTAGCAGCACAGATGTCGCAGTACCAGAACAGATACCTCAGTACCAGCACAGACATTTCACTAACAGCACATATGTCTCAGTAGCAGCACAAACATCTCAGTAGCAGCACAAGCATCTCAGTACCAGCACAGACATCTCAGTACCAGCACATATGTCACAGTAGCAGCACAGATGTCTCAGTATCAGCACAGATGTATCAGTACCAGCACAGATGTCTCAGCAGCAGCACAGACATCTCAGTACCAGCACAGATGTCTCAGTACCAGCACAGACATTTCAATAGCAGCACAGACATCTCAGTACCAGCACAGATGTCTCAGCAGCAGCACAGACATCTCTGTACCAGCACAGACATCTCAGGACCAGCACAGATGTCTCAGCAGCAGCACAGACATATCCGTACCAGCACAGACATCTCAGTACCAGGACAGACATCTCAGTACCAGCACAGATATCTCAATAACAGCACAGACATCTCAGTACCAGCACAGACATCTCAGTACCAGCACAGATGTCTCAGTACCAGCACAGACGTCTCAGTAGCAGCACAGATGTCTCTGTACCACAACAGATGTCTCAGTACCAGCACAGACATCTCAGTAGCAGCACAGATGTCTCAGTGCCAGCATAGATGTCTCAGTACAAGCACAGACATCTCAGTAGCAGCACAGATGTCTCCGTACCAGCAGAGATTACACAGTAGCAGCACACATGTCTCAATACCAGCACAGATATCTGAATAGCAGCACATATGTCTCAGTACTAGCACAGACATTTCAGTACCAGCACAGATGTCTCAGTGCAAGGACAGACATCACAGTAGAAAAACAGATGTCTTAGTACCAGCACAGAAATTTCAGTAGCAGCACAGACGTCTCAGTACCAGCACAGACATCTCACTACCAGCACATACATCTCAGTACCAGCACAGATGTCTAAGTACCAGAACAGACAGCTCAGTTGCAACACAGATGTCTCAGTATCATCATAGATATCTCAGTATGAGCACAGACATCTCAGTACCAGCACAGATGTATCAGTGCCAGCAAATGCATCTCAGTACCAGAAGAAATGTCTCAGTACCAGCACAGACATCGCAGTACCAGCACAGATGTCTCAGTACCATCAAAGACATCCAGTAGCAGCACAGATGTCGCAGTACCAGAACAGACAGCTCAGTAGCAACACAGATATCTCAGTACCAGCACAGAGATCTCAGTACTAGCACAGACATCTCAGTACCAGCAGAGATGTCTCAGCACCAGCAAAGACATCACAGTACCAGCACAGACATTTCAGTACCAGCACAGACATCTCAATACCAGCACAGACATCTCAGTACCAGCACAGATGTCTCAGTACCAGCACAGACATCTCAGTACCAGTACAGATGTCTCAGCAGCAGCACAGACTTCTCAGTACCAGCACAGATGTCTCAGTACCAGCACAGATGTCTCAGTAGCAGCACAGATATCTCAGTACCAGCACATATGTCTCAGTACCAGCACAGACATCTCAGAAACAGCACAGACATCTCAGTACCAGCACAGATGTCTCAGCAGCAGCACAGACATCTCAGTACCAGCATAGAAATCTCAGTAGCAGCACAGACATCTCAGCAGAAGCACAGACATCTCAGTACCAGCACAGACATCTCAGTAGCAGCACAGACATCTCAGTACCAGCACAGATGTCTCAGTACCAGCACAGACATCTCAGTAGCAGCACAGATGTCTCAGTACCAGCACAGACATCTCAGTAGCAGCACAGATGTCTCAGTACCAGCACAGATGTCTCAGTACCAGCACAGACATCTCAGTAGCAGCACAGATGTCTCAGTACCAGCACAGATGTCTCAGTATCAGCACAGACATCTCAGTAGCAGCACAGATTTCTCAGTATCAGCACAGACATCTCAGTACCAGCACAGATGTCTCAGTACCAGCACAGACATTTCAGTAGCAGAACAGATGTCTCAGTACTAGCACAGACATTTCAGTACCAGCACAGATGTCTCAGTGCAAGGACAGACATCACAGTAGAAAAACAGATGTCTTAGTACCAGCACAGAAATTTCAGTAGCAGCACAGAGGTCTCAGTACCAGCACAGACATCTCATTACCAGCACATACATCTCAGTACCAGCACAGATGTCTAAGTACCAGAACAGACAGCTCAGTAGCAACACAGATGTCTCAGTATCATCACAGATATCTCAGTATGAGCACAGACATCTCAGTACCAGCACAGATGTATCAGTGCCAGCAAATGCATCTCAGTACCAGAAGAAATGTCTCAGTACCAGCACAGACATCGCAGTACCAGCACAGATGTCTCAGTACCATCAAAGACATCCAGTAGCAGCACAGATGTCACAGTATTAGAACAGATACCTCAGTACCAGCACAGACATTTCAATAGCAGCAAAGACATCTCAGTACCAGCACAGATGTCTCAGCAGCAGCACAGACATCTCTGTACAAGCACAGACATCTCAGTACCAGCACAGATGTCTCAGCAGCAGCACAGACATCTCCGTACCAGCACAGACATCTCAGTACCAGGACAGACATCTCAGTACCAGCACAGATATCTCAATAGCAGCACAAACATCTCAGTACCAGCACAGACATCTCAGTACCAGCACAGATGTCTCAGTACCAGTACAGACGTCTCAGTAGCAGCACAGATGTCTCAGTACCAGCACAGATATCTCAGTAGCAGCACAGATGTCTCTGTACCATCACAGATATCTCAGCACCAGCACAGACATCTCAGTACCAGCACAGATGTCTCAGTACCAGTACAGACATCTCAGTATCAGCACAGATGTCTCAGTACCAGCACAGACATTTCAATAGCAGCACAGACATCTCAGTACCAGCACAGATGTCTCAGCAGCAGCACAGACATCTCTGTACCAGCACAGCCATCTCAGTACCAGGACAGACATCTCAGTACCAGCACAGATATCTCAATAACAGCACAGACATCTCAGTATGAGCACAGACATCTCAGTACCAGCACAGATGTCTCAGTACCAGCAAATGTATCTCAGTACCAGAAGAAATGTCTCAGTACTAGCACAGACATCTCAGTAGCAGCAGAAATGTCTCAGTACCAGCACAGACATCGCAGTACCAGCACAGATGTCTCAGTACCATCAAAGACATCCAGTAGCAGCACAGATGTCGCAGTACCAGAACAGATACTTCAGTACCAGCATAGACATTTCACTAACAGCACATCTGTCTCAGTAGCAACACAAACATCTCAGTAGCAGCACAAGCATCTCAGTACCAGCACAGACATCTCAGTACCAGCACATATGTCACAGTAGCAGCACAGATGTCTCAGTATCAGCACAGATGTATCAGTACCAGCACAGATGTCTCAGCAGCAGCACAGACATCTCAGTACCAGCACAGATGTCTCAGTACCAGCACAGACATTTCAATAGCAGCACAGACATCTCAGTACCAGCACAGATGTCTCAGCAGGAGCACAGACATCTCCGTACCAGCACAGACATCTCAGTACCAGCACAGATGTCTCAGCAGCAGCACAGACATAACTGTACCAGCACAGACATCTCAGTACCAGGACAGACATCTCAGTACCAGCACAGATATCTCAATAACAGCACAGACATCTCAGTACCAGCACAGACATCTCAGTACCAGCACAGATGTCTCAGTACCAGCACAGACATCTCAGTAGCAGCACAGATGTCTCAGTACCAGCAGATATATCTCAGTAGCAGCACAGATGTCTCTGTACCACAACAGATGTCTCAGTACCAGCACAGACATCTCAGTAGCAGCACAGATGTCTCAGTGCCAGCATAGATGTCTCAGTACAAGCACAGACATCTCAGTAGCAGCACAGATGTCTCTGTACCAGCAGAGATTACACAGTAGCAGCACACGTCTCAATACCAGCACAGATATCTGAATAGCAGCACATATGTATCAGTACTAGCACAGACATTTCAGTACCAGCACAGATGTCTCAGTGCAAGGACAGACATCACAGTAGAAAAACAGATGTCTTAGTACCAGCACAGAAATTTCAGTAGCAGCACAGACGTCTCAGTACCAGCACAGACATCTCACTACCAGCACATACATCTCAGTACCAGCACAGATGTCTAAGTACCAGAACAGACAGCTCAGTAGCAACACAGATGTCTCAGTATCATCACAGATATCTCAGTATGAGCACAGACATCTCAGTACCAGCACAGATGTATCAGTGCCAGCAAATGCATCTCAGTACCATAAGAAATGTCTCAGTACCAGCACAGACATCGCAGTACCAGCACAGATGTCTCAGTACCATCAAAGACATCCAGTAGCAGCACAGATGTCGCAGTACCAGAACAGATACTTCAGTACCAGCATAGACATTTCACTAACAGCACATCTGTCTCAGTAGCAACACAAACATCTCAATAGCAGCACAGATGTCTCAGTACTAGCACAGACATCTCAGTACCAGCACAGATTTTTCAGTACCAGCACAGACATCTCAGTATCAGCACAGATGTCTAATTACCAGCAGAGATGTCTCAGCACCAGCACAGGCATCTCAGTACCAGCACAGATGTATCAGTACCAGCACAGACATTTCAATAGCAGCACAGACATCTCAGTACCAGCACAGATTTCTCAGTACCAGCACAGACATTTCAGTACTAGCACAGATGTCTCAGCACCAGCACAGGCATCTCAGTACCTGCACTGTCATTTCAGTACCAGCACAGACATCTCAGTACCAGCACAGATGTCTCAGTACCAGCACAGACATCTCAGTAACAGCACAGATGTCTCAGTATCAGCACAGACATCTCAGTAGCAGCACAGATGTCTCAGTACCAGCACAGATGTCTCAGTACAAGCACAGACATCTCAGTAGCAGCACAGATGTCTCAGTACCAGCACAGACATCTCAGTACCAGCACAGATGTCTCAGTACCAGCACAGATGTCTCAGTATCAGCACAGATGTCTCAAAACCAGCACAGACATCTCAGTACCAGCACTGATGTCTCAGTATCAGCACAGACATTTCAGTAGCAGAACAGACATCTCAATACCAGCACAGACATCTCAGTACCAGCACAGATGTCTCAGTACCAGCACAGACATCTCAGTACCAGCACATAAGTCTCAGTACCAGCACAGACATCTCAGTAGCAGCACAGATGTCTCAGTATCAGCACAAAAATTTCAGTAGCGGCACAGACGTCTCAATACCAGCACACATGTATCAGTACCAGCACAGACATCTCAGTACCAGCACAGACATCTCAGTACCAGCACAGATGTCTCAGTA